>NC_088412.1:7585373-7637873 GCF_034236695.1 Oncorhynchus nerka
CCACCATCACCACCACCATCATCACCACCATCAACATCATCACCACCATCACCACCATCACCACCACCACCATCATCATCACCACCATCACCACCAACATCATCACCACCATCACCACCATCACCACCACCACCATCACCACCACCACCATCACCACCACCACCACCACCATCATCATCACCACCATCACCACCATCATCACCACCACCAACATCATCACCACCATCACCACCATCACCACCATCACCACCACCACCACCACCATCACCACCACCACCATCATCATCACCACCACCAACATCATCACCACCATCACCACCATCACCACCATCATCACCACCACCAACATCATCACCACCATCACCACCATCACCACCATCATCACCACCACCACCATCACCACCATCACCACCATCACCACCATCACCACCACCACCACCATCACCACCACCATCACCACCATCATCATCACCACCACCAACATCATCACCACCATCACCACCATCACCACCATCATCACCACCACCAACATCATCACCACCACCAACACCATCACCACCATCATCACCACCACCAACATCATCACCACCATCACCACCATCACCACCACCACCATCATCATCACCACCACCAACATCATCACCACCATCACCACCATCACCACCACCACCAACATCATCACCACCACCAACATCATCACCACCATCACACACACAGGGTTTATTATGTGTGTCTGTAAAATCAGGACTGTATTTGAAATAAAGAAATATGCAGAAACTTCCCTCCCCTCCATGTGTCTCATGTCTTCACTAAGCCTCCACCCTAAACTATTATTAGCCTTCTGGCTTTCTAGCACGAGAGGAAGAGGGAGAGAGACAGATAGGGAGAGAGACAGAGAGGGGGAGAGGGAATGAGAGAGAGAGAGAGGAAGAGAGACAGAGAGGGAGAGAGAGGGAGAGAGGGGGGGAGGGAATGAGAGAGAGACAGAGAGAGAGAGGGGGAGGGAATGAGAGAGAGAGAGAGAGAGAGAGAGAGAGAGAGAGAGAGAGAGAGAGAGAGAGGGGGAGAGAGACAGAGAGGGGGAGGGAATGGGAGAGAGACAGAGAGAGAGAGGGGAGAGGGAATGGGAGAGAGACAGAGAGAGAGGGGAGAGGGAGAGAGAGAGACCGAGAGAGAGGGGGAGAGGGAATGGGAGAGAGACAGAGAGGGAGAGAGATGGAGAGAGGGAGTGAGGGAGAGGGAGCGAGGTGAAAAGGAAATAGGAAGGTAAGTAAGATGAGCGTAAAGAGAGGAAATTATGGAGGGAATAGAGGGAAGAAGCCGAGGGACAGAGGGAGAGAGCGAGAGAAGAGGGAGGAGGGAGAGAGCGAGAGAAGAGGGAGGAGGGAGAGAGCGTGAGAAGAGGGAGGAGGAAGGAGGGAGAGAGCGAGAGAAGAGGGAGGAGGGAGAGAGCGTGAGAAGAGGGAGGAGGAAGGAGGGAGAGAGCGAGAAAAGAGGGGGGAGGGAGAGAGCTAGAGAAGAGCGAGGATGGAGAGAAGAGCGAGGAGGGAGAGAGCGAGAGAAGAGGGAGGAGAGAGAGAGCGAGAGAAGAGGAGGGAGGGAGAGAGCCAGAGAAGAGTGAGGATGGAGAGAAGAGGGAGGAGGGAGAGAGAGGGGAGGGTGGTCATGTGAATATAGGCCAGTGAATCAATGGGAGTTAGGTTTATCAAGAGGAGAAGATGGAGATATAAATAGGAATGGAGACAGATGGAGACTGTAACTGACATAGTGGAGGATACAGGGACACAGACATAGTGGAGGATACAGGAAGGATACAGGGACACAGACATAGTGGAGGATACAGGGACACAGACATAGTGGAGGATACAGGAAGGATACATGGACACAGACATAGTGGAGGATACAGGGACACAGACATAGTGGAGGATACAGGGACACAGACATAGTGGAGGATACAGGGGCACAGACATAGTGGAGGATACAGGAGGATACAGGGACACAGACATAGTGGAGGATACAGGAAGGATACAGGGACACAGACATAGTGGAGGATACAGGGACACAGACGTAGTGGAGGATACAGGAACACAGACATAGTGGAGGATACAGGGACACCGACATAGAGGAGGATACTGGAAGGTTACAGGGACACAGACATAGTGGAGGATACAAGGACACAGACATAGTGGAGGATACAGGAAGGATACAGGGACACAGACATAGTGGAGGATACAGGGACACAGACATAGTGGAGGAATACAGGTACACAGACATAGTGGAGGATACAGGAAGGATACAGGGACACAGACATAGTGGAGGATACAGGAAGGATACAGGGACACAGACATAGTGGAGGATACAGGGACACAGACATAGTGGAGGATACAGGAAGGTTACAGGGCCACAGACATAGGGGAGGATACAGGGACACAGACATAGTGGAGGATACAGGAACACAGACATAGTGGAGGATACAGGAACACAGACATAGTGGAGGATACAGGAACACAGACATAGTGGAGGACACAGGAAGGATACAGGAACACAGACATAGTGGAGGAATACAGGAAGGATACAGGGACACAGACATAGTAGAGGATACAGGAAGGATACAGGAACACAGACATAGTGGAGGAATACAGGAAGGATACAGGAACACAGACATAGTGGAGGAATACAGGAAGGATACAGGGACACAGACATAGTGGAGGATATAGGGACACAGACATAGTGGAGGAATACAGGAAGGATACAGGGACACAGACATAGTGGAGGATACAGGAAGGATACAGGGACACAGACATAGTGGAGGATACAGGAAGGATACAGGGAACACAGACATAGTGGAGGATACAGGAACATAGACATAGTGGAGGATACAGGAAGAATACAGGGACACAGACATAGTGGAGGATACAGGAAGGATACAGGGACACAGACATAGTGGAGGATACAGGGAGGATACAGGGACACAGACATAGTGGAGGATACAGGGACACAGACATAGTGGAGGAATACAGGAAGGATACAGGGGCACAGACATAGTGGAGGAATACAGGAAGGATATAGGGACACAGGCATAGTGGAGGATACAGGGACACAGACATAGTGGAGGAATACAGGAAGGATACAGGGACACAGACATAGTGGAGGATACAGGAAGGATACAGGGACACAGACATAGTGGAGGATATAGGGACACAGACATAGTGGAGGATACAGGGTACACAGACATAGTGGAGGATACAGGGAACACAGACATAGTGGAGGATACAGGAACACAGACATAGTGGAGGAATACAGGAAGGATATAGGGACACAGACATAGTGGAGGATACAGGAAGGATACATGGACACAGACATAGTGGAGGATACAGGAAGGATACAGGAACACAGACATAGTGGAGGATACAGGGACACAGACATAGTGGAGGATACAGGTAACACAGACATAGTGGAGGATACAGGGACACAGACATAGTGGAGGATACAGGGACACAGACATAGTGGAGGATACAGGGACACGGACATAGTGGAGGATACAGGGAGGATACAGGAACACAGACATAGTGGAGGATACAGGAAGGATACAGGCACACAGACATAGTGGAGGATACAGGGACACAGACATAGTGGAGGAATACAGGAAGGATACAGGGCCACAGACATAGTGGAGGATACAGGAACACAGACATAGTGGAGGATACAGGAAGGATACAGGGCCACAGACATAGTGGAGGATACAGGAAGGATACAGGCACACAGACATAGTGGAGGATACAGGAACACAGACATAGTGGAGGATACAGGAAGGATACAGGGAACACAGACATAGTGGAGGATACAGGGACACAGACGTAGTGGAGGATACAGGGACACAGACATAATGGAGGATACAGGAAGGATACAGGCACACAGACATAGTGGAGGATACAGGAACACAGACATAGTGGAGGATACAGGAAGGATACATGGACACAGACATAGTGGAGGATACAGGAAGGATACAGGACCACAGACATAGTGGAGGATACAGGGACACAGACATAGTGGAGGATACAGGGAACACAGACATAGTGGAGGATACAGGGACACAGACATAGTGGAGGATACAGGGACACAGACATAGTGGAGGATACAGGGACACGGACATAGTGGAGGATACAGGGAGGATACAGGGACACAGACATAGTGGAGGATACAGGAAGGATACAGGCACACAGACATAGTGGAGGATACAGGGACACAGACATAGTGGAGGAATACAGGAAGGATACAGGGCCACAGACATAGTGGAGGATACAGGAACACAGACATAGTGGAGGATACAGGAAGGATACAGGGCCACAGACATAGTGGAGGATACAGGAAGGATACAGGCACACAGACATAGTGGAGGATACAGGAACACAGACATAGTGGAGGATACAGGAAGGATACAGGGAACACAGACATAGTGGAGGATACAGGGACACAGACGTAGTGGAGGATACAGGGACACAGACATAATGGAGGATACAGGAAGGATACAGGCACACAGACATAGTGGAGGATACAGGAACACAGACATAGTGGAGGATACAGGAAGGATACATGGACACAGACATAGTGGAGGATACAGGAAGGATACAGGACCACAGACATAGTGGAGGATACAGGGACACAGACATAGTGGAGGATACAGGGAACACAGACATAGTGGAGGATACAGGGACACAGACATAGTGGAGGATACAGGGACACAGACATAGTGGAGGATACAGGGACACTGACATAGTGGAGGATACAGGGAGGATACAGGGACACAGACATAGTGGAGGATACAGGAAGGATACAGGCACACAGACATAGTGGAGGATACAGGGACACAGACATAGTGGAGGAATACAGGAAGGATACAGGGCCACAGACATAGTGGAGGATACAGGAACACAGACATAGTGGAGGATACAGGAAGGATACAGGGCCACAGACATAGTGGAGGATACAGGAAGGATACAGGGCCACAGACATAGTGGAGGATACAGGGACACAGACATAGTGGAGGATACAGGAACACAGACATAGTGGAGGATACAGGAAGGATACAGGGCCACAGACATAGTGGAGGATACAGGAAGGATACAGGGACACAGACATAGTGGAGGATACAGGAACACAGACATAGTGGAGGATACAGGAACACAGACATAGTGGAGGATACAGGAACACAGACATAGTGGAGGATACAGGGACACAGACATAGTGGAGGATACAGGGAACACAGACATAGTAGAGGATATAGGAAGGATACAGGAACACAGACATAGTGGAGGATACAGGGACACAGACATAGTGGAGGATACAGGGGCACAGACATAGTGGAGGATACAGGAACACAGACATAGTGGAGGAATACAGGGACACAGACATAATGGAGGATACAGGAAGGATACAGGCACACAGACATAGTGGAGGATACAGGAACACAGACATAGTGGAGGATACAGGAAGGATACAGGGAACACAGACATAGTGGAGGATACAGGGACACAGACGTAGTGGAGGATACAGGAACACAGACATAGTGGAGGATACAGGCAGGATACAGGGAACACAGACATAGTGGAGGAATACAGGAAGGATACAGGGACACAGACATAGTGGAGGATATAGGGAACACAGACATAGTGGAGGAATACAGGTACACAGACATAGTGGAGGATACAGGGAACACAGACATAGTAGAGGATATAGGAAGGATACAGGAACACAGACATAGTGGAGGATACAGGGACACAGACATAGTGGAGGATACAGGGGCACAGACATAGTGGAGGATACAGGAGGATACAGGAACACAGACATAGTGGAGGATACAGGGAGGATACAGGAAGGATACAGGAACACAGACATAGTATAGGATACAGGAAGGATACAGGGACACAGACATAGTGGAGGATACAGGGACACAGACATAGTGGAGGATACAGGGCACACAGACATAGTGGAGGATACAGGGAGGATACAGGAAGGATACAGGAACACAGATATAGTGGAGGATACAGGAAGGATACAGGGAACACAGACATAGTGGAGGATACAGGAAGGATACAGGAACACAGACATAGTGGAGGATACAGGGAACACAGACATAGTGGAGGATACAGGAAGGATACAGGGACACAGACATAGTGGAGGATACAGGAAGGATACAGGGACACAGACATAGTGGAGGATACAGGGAACACAGACATAGTGGAGAATACAGGGAGGGTACAGGAAGGATACAGGGCCACAGACATAGTGGAGGATACAGGGACACAGACATAGTGGAGGATACAGGAAGGATACAGGGACACAGACATAGTGGAGGATACAGGGACACAGACATAGTGGAGGATACAGGGAGGATACAGGAAGGATACAGGGCCACAGACATAGTGGAGGATACAGGGCCACAGACATAGTGGAGGAATACAGGAAGGATACAGGAACACAGACATAGTGGAGGATACAGGAAGGATACAGGGAACACAGACATAGTGGAGGATACAGGGAACACAGACATAGTGGAGGATACAGGAAGGATACAGGGACACAGACATAGTGGAGGATATAGGGACACAGACATAGTGGAGGATACAGGGAACACAGACATAGTGGAGGATACAGGGAACACAGACATAGTGGAGGATACAGGGAACACAGACATAGTGGAGGATACAGGAACACAGACATAGTGGAGGAATACAGGAAGGATACAGGGAACACAGACATAGTGGAGGAATACAGGAAGGATATAGGGACACAGACATAGTGGAGGATACAGGAAGGATACATGGACACAGACATAGTGGAGGATACAGGAAGGATACAGGATCACAGACATAGTGGAGGATACAGGGACACAGACATAGTGGAGGATACAGGGACACAGACATAGTGGAGGATACAGGGACACAGACATAGTGGAGGATACAGGGGACACAGACATAGTGGAGGATACAGGGACACAGACATAGTGGAGGATACAGGGAGGATACAGGGACACAGACATAGTGGAGGATACAGGGACACAGACATAGTGGATGATACAGGAGGGATACAGGCACACAGACATAGTGGAGGATACAGGGACACAGACATAGTGGAGGAATACAGGAAGGATACAGGGCCACTGACATAGTGGAGGATACAGGAACACAGACATAGTGGAGGATACAGGAAGGATACAGGGCCACAGACATAGTGGAGGATACAGGAAGGATACAGGGCCACAGACATAGTGGAGGATACAGGGACACAGACATAGTGGAGGATACAGGAACACAGACATAGTGGAGGATACAGGAAGGATACAGGGCCACAGACATAGTGGAGGATACAGGAAGGATACAGGGACACAGACATAGTGGAGGATACAGGAAGGATACAGGGCCACAGACATAGTGGAGGATACAGGAAGGATACAGGGCCACAGACATAGTGGAGGATACAGGGACACAGACATAGTGGAGGATACAGGAACACAGACATAGTGGAGGATACAGGAAGGATACAGGGCCACAGACATAGTGGAGGATACAGGAAGGATACAGGGACACAGACATAGTGGAGGATACAGGTACACAGACATAGTGGAGGATACAGGAACACAGACATAGTGGATGATACAGGAGGGATACAGGCACACAGACATAGTGGAGGATACAGGGACACAGACATAGTGGAGGAATACAGGAAGGATACAGGGCCACTGACATAGTGGAGGATACAGGAACACAGACATAGTGGAGGATACAGGAAGGATACAGGGCCACAGACATAGTGGAGGATACAGGAAGGATACAGGGCCACAGACATAGTGGAGGATACAGGGACACAGACATAGTGGAGGATACAGGAACACAGACATAGTGGAGGACACAGGAAGGATACAGGGCCACAGACATAGTGGAGGATACAGGAAGGATACAGGGACACAGACATAGTGGAGGATACAGGAACACAGACATAGTGGAGGATACAGGAACACAGACATAGTGGAGGATACAGGGACACAGACATAGTGGAGGATACAGGGGCACAGACATAGTGGAGGATACAGGGACACAGACGTAGTGGAGGATACAGGAACACAGACATAGTGGATGATACAGGGACACAGACATAGGGGAGGATACAGGGAGGATACAGGGACACATACATAGTGGAGGAATACAGGAAGGATACAGGGACACAGACATAGTGGAGGATACAGGGACACCGACATAGAGGAGGATACAGGAAGGATACAGGGACACAGACATAGTGGAGGAATACAGGAAGTATACAGGAACACAGACATAGTGGAGGATACAGGGACACAGACATAGTGGAGGATATAGGGAACACAGACATAGTGGAGGAATACAGGTACACAGACATAGTGGAGGATACAGGGACCACAGACATAGTAGAGGATATAGGAAGGATACAGGAACACAGACATAGTGGAGGATACAGGGACACAGACATAGTGGAGGATACAGGGGCACAGACATAGTGGAGGATACAGGAACACAGACATAGTGGAGGAATACAGGGACACAGACATAGTGGAGGATACAGGAAGGATACAGGCACACAGACATAGTGGAGGATACAGGAACACAGACATAGTGGAGGATACAGGAAGGATACAGGGACCACAGACATAGTGGAGGATACAGGGAACACAGACATAGTGGAGGATACAGGGAGGATACAGGAAGGATACAGGAACACAGATATAGTGGAGGATACAGGAAGGATACAGGGAACACAGACATAGTGGAGGATACAGGAAGGATACAGGAACACAGACATAGTGGAGGATACAGGGAACACAGACATAGTGGAGGATACAGGAAGGATACAGGGACACAGACATAGTGGAGGATACAGGAAGGATACAGGGACACAGACATAGTGGAGGATACAGGGACACAGACATAGTGGAGGATACAGGAAGGTTACAGGGCCACAGACATAGGGGAGGATACAGGGACACAGACATAGTGGAGGATACAGGAACACAGACATAGTGGAGGATACAGGAACACAGACATAGTGGAGGATACAGGAACACAGACATAGTGGAGGATACAGGAACACAGACATAGTGGAGGACACAGGAAGGATACAGGAACACAGACATAGTGGAGGAATACAGGAAGGATACAGGGACACAGACATAGTAGAGGATACAGGAAGGATACAGGAACACAGACATAGTGGAGGAATACAGGAAGGATACAGGAACACAGACATAGTGGAGGAATACAGGAAGGATACAGGGACACAGACATAGTGGAGGATATAGGGACACAGACATAGTGGAGGAATACAGGAAGGATACAGGGACACAGACATAGTGGAGGATACAGGAAGGATACAGGGACACAGACATAGTGGAGGATACAGGAAGGATACAGGGAACACAGACATAGTGGAGGATACAGGAACATAGACATAGTGGAGGATACAGGAAGAATACAGGGACACAGACATAGTGGAGGATACAGGAAGGATACAGGGACACAGACATAGTGGAGGATACAGGGAGGATACAGGGACACAGACATAGTGGAGGATACAGGGACACAGACATAGTGGAGGAATACAGGAAGGATACAGGGGCACAGACATAGTGGAGGAATACAGGAAGGATATAGGGACACAGGCATAGTGGAGGATACAGGGACACAGACATAGTGGAGGAATACAGGAAGGATACAGGGACACAGACATAGTGGAGGATACAGGAAGGATACAGGGACACAGACATAGTGGAGGATATAGGGACACAGACATAGTGGAGGATACAGGGTACACAGACATAGTGGAGGATACAGGGAACACAGACATAGTGGAGGATACAGGAACACAGACATAGTGGAGGAATACAGGAAGGATATAGGGACACAGACATAGTGGAGGATACAGGAAGGATACATGGACACAGACATAGTGGAGGATACAGGAAGGATACAGGAACACAGACATAGTGGAGGATACAGGGACACAGACATAGTGGAGGATACAGGTAACACAGACATAGTGGAGGATACAGGGACACAGACATAGTGGAGGATACAGGGACACAGACATAGTGGAGGATACAGGGACACGGACATAGTGGAGGATACAGGGAGGATACAGGAACACAGACATAGTGGAGGATACAGGAAGGATACAGGCACACAGACATAGTGGAGGATACAGGGACACAGACATAGTGGAGGAATACAGGAAGGATACAGGGCCACAGACATAGTGGAGGATACAGGAACACAGACATAGTGGAGGATACAGGAAGGATACAGGGCCACAGACATAGTGGAGGATACAGGAAGGATACAGGCACACAGACATAGTGGAGGATACAGGAACACAGACATAGTGGAGGATACAGGAAGGATACAGGGAACACAGACATAGTGGAGGATACAGGGACACAGACGTAGTGGAGGATACAGGGACACAGACATAATGGAGGATACAGGAAGGATACAGGCACACAGACATAGTGGAGGATACAGGAACACAGACATAGTGGAGGATACAGGAAGGATACATGGACACAGACATAGTGGAGGATACAGGAAGGATACAGGACCACAGACATAGTGGAGGATACAGGGACACAGACATAGTGGAGGATACAGGGAACACAGACATAGTGGAGGATACAGGGACACAGACATAGTGGAGGATACAGGGACACAGACATAGTGGAGGATACAGGGACACGGACATAGTGGAGGATACAGGGAGGATACAGGGACACAGACATAGTGGAGGATACAGGAAGGATACAGGCACACAGACATAGTGGAGGATACAGGGACACAGACATAGTGGAGGAATACAGGAAGGATACAGGGCCACAGACATAGTGGAGGATACAGGAACACAGACATAGTGGAGGATACAGGAAGGATACAGGGCCACAGACATAGTGGAGGATACAGGAAGGATACAGGCACACAGACATAGTGGAGGATACAGGAACACAGACATAGTGGAGGATACAGGAAGGATACAGGGAACACAGACATAGTGGAGGATACAGGGACACAGACGTAGTGGAGGATACAGGGACACAGACATAATGGAGGATACAGGAAGGATACAGGCACACAGACATAGTGGAGGATACAGGAACACAGACATAGTGGAGGATACAGGAAGGATACATGGACACAGACATAGTGGAGGATACAGGAAGGATACAGGACCACAGACATAGTGGAGGATACAGGGACACAGACATAGTGGAGGATACAGGGAACACAGACATAGTGGAGGATACAGGGACACAGACATAGTGGAGGATACAGGGACACAGACATAGTGGAGGATACAGGGACACTGACATAGTGGAGGATACAGGGAGGATACAGGGACACAGACATAGTGGAGGATACAGGAAGGATACAGGCACACAGACATAGTGGAGGATACAGGGACACAGACATAGTGGAGGAATACAGGAAGGATACAGGGCCACAGACATAGTGGAGGATACAGGAACACAGACATAGTGGAGGATACAGGAAGGATACAGGGCCACAGACATAGTGGAGGATACAGGAAGGATACAGGGCCACAGACATAGTGGAGGATACAGGGACACAGACATAGTGGAGGATACAGGAACACAGACATAGTGGAGGATACAGGAAGGATACAGGGCCACAGACATAGTGGAGGATACAGGAAGGATACAGGGACACAGACATAGTGGAGGATACAGGAACACAGACATAGTGGAGGATACAGGAACACAGACATAGTGGAGGATACAGGAACACAGACATAGTGGAGGATACAGGGACACAGACATAGTGGAGGATACAGGGAACACAGACATAGTAGAGGATATAGGAAGGATACAGGAACACAGACATAGTGGAGGATACAGGGACACAGACATAGTGGAGGATACAGGGGCACAGACATAGTGGAGGATACAGGAACACAGACATAGTGGAGGAATACAGGGACACAGACATAATGGAGGATACAGGAAGGATACAGGCACACAGACATAGTGGAGGATACAGGAACACAGACATAGTGGAGGATACAGGAAGGATACACGGGAACACAGACATAGTGGAGGATACAGGGACACAGACGTAGTGGAGGATACAGGAACACAGACATAGTGGAGGATACAGGCAGGATACAGGGAACACAGACATAGTGGAGGAATACAGGAAGGATACAGGGACACAGACATAGTGGAGGATATAGGGAACACAGACATAGTGGAGGAATACAGGTACACAGACATAGTGGAGGATACAGGGAACACAGACATAGTAGAGGATATAGGAAGGATACAGGAACACAGACATAGTGGAGGATACAGGGACACAGACATAGTGGAGGATACAGGGGCACAGACATAGTGGAGGATACAGGAGGATACAGGAACACAGACATAGTGGAGGATACAGGGAGGATACAGGAAGGATACAGGAACACAGACATAGTATAGGATACAGGAAGGATACAGGGACACAGACATAGTGGAGGATACAGGGACACAGACATAGTGGAGGATACAGGGCACACAGACATAGTGGAGGATACAGGGAGGATACAGGAAGGATACAGGAACACAGATATAGTGGAGGATACAGGAAGGATACAGGGAACACAGACATAGTGGAGGATACAGGAAGGATACAGGAACACAGACATAGTGGAGGATACAGGGAACACAGACATAGTGGAGGATACAGGAAGGATACAGGGACACAGACATAGTGGAGGATACAGGAAGGATACAGGGACACAGACATAGTGGAGGATACAGGGAACACAGACATAGTGGAGAATACAGGGAGGGTACAGGAAGGATACAGGGCCACAGACATAGTGGAGGATACAGGGACACAGACATAGTGGAGGATACAGGAAGGATACAGGGACACAGACATAGTGGAGGATACAGGGACACAGACATAGTGGAGGATACAGGGAGGATACAGGAAGGATACAGGGCCACAGACATAGTGGAGGATACAGGGCCACAGACATAGTGGAGGAATACAGGAAGGATACAGGAACACAGACATAGTGGAGGATACAGGAAGGATACAGGGAACACAGACATAGTGGAGGATACAGGGAACACAGACATAGTGGAGGATACAGGAAGGATACAGGGACACAGACATAGTGGAGGATATAGGGACACAGACATAGTGGAGGATACAGGGAACACAGACATAGTGGAGGATACAGGGAACACAGACATAGTGGAGGATACAGGGAACACAGACATAGTGGAGGATACAGGAACACAGACATAGTGGAGGAATACAGGAAGGATACAGGGAACACAGACATAGTGGAGGAATACAGGAAGGATATAGGGACACAGACATAGTGGAGGATACAGGAAGGATACATGGACACAGACATAGTGGAGGATACAGGAAGGATACAGGATCACAGACATAGTGGAGGATACAGGGACACAGACATAGTGGAGGATACAGGGACACAGACATAGTGGAGGATACAGGGACACAGACATAGTGGAGGATACAGGGGACACAGACATAGTGGAGGATACAGGGACACAGACATAGTGGAGGATACAGGGAGGATACAGGGACACAGACATAGTGGAGGATACAGGGACACAGACATAGTGGATGATACAGGAGGGATACAGGCACACAGACATAGTGGAGGATACAGGGACACAGACATAGTGGAGGAATACAGGAAGGATACAGGGCCACTGACATAGTGGAGGATACAGGAACACAGACATAGTGGAGGATACAGGAAGGATACAGGGCCACAGACATAGTGGAGGATACAGGAAGGATACAGGGCCACAGACATAGTGGAGGATACAGGGACACAGACATAGTGGAGGATACAGGAACACAGACATAGTGGAGGATACAGGAAGGATACAGGGCCACAGACATAGTGGAGGATACAGGAAGGATACAGGGACACAGACATAGTGGAGGATACAGGAAGGATACAGGGCCACAGACATAGTGGAGGATACAGGAAGGATACAGGGCCACAGACATAGTGGAGGATACAGGGACACAGACATAGTGGAGGATACAGGAACACAGACATAGTGGAGGATACAGGAAGGATACAGGGCCACAGACATAGTGGAGGATACAGGAAGGATACAGGGACACAGACATAGTGGAGGATACAGGTACACAGACATAGTGGAGGATACAGGAACACAGACATAGTGGATGATACAGGAGGGATACAGGCACACAGACATAGTGGAGGATACAGGGACACAGACATAGTGGAGGAATACAGGAAGGATACAGGGCCACTGACATAGTGGAGGATACAGGAACACAGACATAGTGGAGGATACAGGAAGGATACAGGGCCACAGACATAGTGGAGGATACAGGAAGGATACAGGGCCACAGACATAGTGGAGGATACAGGGACACAGACATAGTGGAGGATACAGGAACACAGACATAGTGGAGGATACAGGAAGGATACAGGGCCACAGACATAGTGGAGGATACAGGAAGGATACAGGGACACAGACATAGTGGAGGATACAGGAACACAGACATAGTGGAGGATACAGGAACACAGACATAGTGGAGGATACAGGGACACAGACATAGTGGAGGATACAGGGGCACAGACATAGTGGAGGATACAGGGACACAGACGTAGTGGAGGATACAGGAACACAGACATAGTGGATGATACAGGGACACAGACATAGGGGAGGATACAGGGAGGATACAGGGACACATACATAGTGGAGGAATACAGGAAGGATACAGGGACACAGACATAGTGGAGGATACAGGGACACCGACATAGAGGAGGATACAGGAAGGATACAGGGACACAGACATAGTGGAGGAATACAGGAAGTATACAGGAACACAGACATAGTGGAGGATACAGGGACACAGACATAGTGGAGGATATAGGGAACACAGACATAGTGGAGGAATACAGGTACACAGACATAGTGGAGGATACAGGGACCACAGACATAGTAGAGGATATAGGAAGGATACAGGAACACAGACATAGTGGAGGATACAGGGACACAGACATAGTGGAGGATACAGGGGCACAGACATAGTGGAGGATACAGGAACACAGACATAGTGGAGGAATACAGGGACACAGACATAGTGGAGGATACAGGAAGGATACAGGCACACAGACATAGTGGAGGATACAGGAACACAGACATAGTGGAGGATACAGGAAGGATACAGGGACCACAGACATAGTGGAGGATACAGGGAACACAGACATAGTGGAGGATACAGGGAGGATACAGGAAGGATACAGGAACACAGATATAGTGGAGGATACAGGAAGGATACAGGGAACACAGACATAGTGGAGGATACAGGAAGGATACAGGAACACAGACATAGTGGAGGATACAGGGAACACAGACATAGTGGAGGATACAGGAAGGATACAGGGACACAGACATAGTGGAGGATACAGGAAGGATACAGGGACACAGACATAGTGGAGGATACAGGGAACACAGACATAGTGGAGGATACAGGGAGGATACAGGAAGGATACAGGGACACAGACATAGTGGAGGATACAGGGACACAGACATAGTGGAGGATACAGGAAGGATACAGGGACACAGACATAGTGGAGGATACAGGGACACAGACATAGTGGAGGATACAGGGAGGATACAGGAAGGATACAGGGACACAGACATAGTGGAGGATACAGGGCCACAGACATAGTGGAGGAATACAGGAAGGATACAGGAACACAGACATAGTGGAGGAATACAGGAAGGATACAGGGACCACAGACATAGTGGAGGATATAGGGCCACAGACATAGTGGAGGAATACAGGAAGGATACAGGAACACAGGCATAGTGGAGGAATACAGGAAGGATACAGGGAACACAGACATAGTAGAGGATACAGGAACACAGACATAGTGGAGTATACAGGAAGGATACAGGAACACAGACATAGTGGAGGATACAGGGACACAGACATAGTGGAGGAATACAGGAAGGATACAGAAACACAGACATAGTGGAGGATACAGGGACACAGACATAGAGGAGGATACAGGGACACAGACATAGAGGAGGATACAGGAAGGATACAGGTACACAGACATAGAGGAGGAATACAGGAAGGATACAGGGACACAGACATAGTGGAGGATACAGGAACACAGACATTGTGGAGGAATACAGGAAGGATACAGGGAACACAGACATAGTGGAGGATACAGGGAACACAGACATAGTGGAGGATACAGGAAGGATACAGGGACACAGACATAGTGGAGGATACAGGAAGGATACAGGGACACAGACATAGTGGAGGAATACAGGAAGGATACAGGAACACAGACATAGTGGAGGATACAGGAAGGATACAGGGACACAGACATAGTGGAGGATACAGGAAGGATACAGGGACACAGACATAGTGGAGGATACAGGGACACAGACATAGAGGAGGATACAGGGACACAGACATAGAGGAGGATACAGAAAGGATACAGGGACACAGACATAGTGGAGGATACAGGGACACAGACATAGAGGAGTTTACAGGGACACAGACATAGAGGAGGATACAGGAAGGATACAGGGACACAGACATAGAAGAGGAATACAGGAAGGATACAGGGACACAGACATAGTGGAGGATACAGGAACACAGACATAGTGGAGGAATACAGGAAGGATACAGGGAACACAGACATAGTGGAGGAATACAGGAAGGATACAGGAACACAGACATAGTGGAGGATACAGGAAGGATACAGGGACACAGACATAGTGGAGGAATACAGGAAGTATACAGGAACACAGACATAGTGGAGGATACAGGGACACAGACATAGTGGAGGATATAGGGAACACAGACATAGTGGAGGAATACAGGTACACAGACATAGTGGAGGATACAGGGACCACAGACATAGTAGAGGATATAGGAAGGATACAGGAACACAGACATAGTGGAGGATACAGGGACACAGACATAGTGGAGGATACAGGGGCACAGACATAGTGGAGGATACAGGAACACAGACATAGTGGAGGAATACAGGGACACAGACATAGTGGAGGATACAGGAACACAGACATAGTGGAGGATACAGGAAGGATACAGGGACCACAGACATAGTGGAGGATACAGGGAACACAGACATAGTGGAGGATACAGGGAGGATACAGGAAGGATACAGGAACACAGATATAGTGGAGGATACAGGAAGGATACAGGGAACACAGACATAGTGGAGGATACAGGAAGGATACAGGAACACAGACATAGTGGAGGATACAGGGAACACAGACATAGTGGAGGATACAGGAAGGATACAGGGACACAGACATAGTGGAGGATACAGGAAGGATACAGGGACACAGACATAGTGGAGGATACAGGGAGGATACAGGAAGGATACAGGGCCACAGACATAGTGGAGGATACAGGGACACAGACATAGTGGAGGATACAGGAAGGATACAGGGACACAGACATAGTGGAGGATACAGGGACACAGACATAGTGGAGGATACAGGGAGGATACAGGAAGGATACAGGGACACAGACATAGTGGAGGATACAGGGCCACAGACATAGTGGAGGAATACAGGAAGGATACAGGAACACAGACATAGTGGAGGAATACAGGAAGGATACAGGGACCACAGACATAGTGGAGGATATAGGGCCACAGACATAGTGGAGGAATACAGGAAGGATACAGGAACACAGACATAGTGGAGGAATACAGGAAGGATACAGGGAACACAGACATAGTAGAGGATACAGGAACACAGACATAGTGGAGTATACAGGAAGGATACAGGAACACAGACATAGTGGAGGATACAGGGACACAGACATAGTGGAGGAATACAGGAAGGATACAGAAACACAGACATAGTGAAGGATACAGGGACACAGACATAGAGGAGGATACAGGGCACACAGACATAGAGGAGGATACAGGAAGGATACAGGTACACAGACATAGAGGAGGAATACAGGAAGGATACAGGGACACAGACATAGTGGAGGATACAGGAACACAGACATTGTGGAGGAATACAGGAAGGATACAGGAACACAGACATAGTGGAGGATACAGGAACACAGACATAGTGGAGGATACAGGAAGGATACAGGGACACAGACATAGTGGAGGATACAGGAAGGATACAGGGACACAGACATAGTGGAGGAATACAGGAAGGATACAGGAACACAGACATAGTGGAGGATACAGGAAGGATACAGGGACACAGACATAGTGGAGGATACAGGAAGGATACAGGGACACAGACATAGTGGAGGATACAGGGACACAGACATAGAGGAGGATACAGGGACACAGACATAGAGGAGGATACAGAAAGGATACAGGGCCACAGACATAGTGGAGGATACAGGGACACAGACATAGAGGAGTTTACAGGGACACAGACATAGAGGAGGATACAGGAAGGATACAGGGACACAGACATAGAAGAGGAATACAGGAAGGATACAGGGACACAGACATAGTGGAGGATACAGGAACACAGACATAGTGGAGGAATGCAGGAAGGATACAGGGAACACAGACATAGTGGAGGAATACAGGAAGGATACAGGAACACAGACATAGTGGAGGATACAGGAAGGATACAGGGACACAGACATAGTGGAGGATACAGGGACACAGACATAGAGGAGGAATACAGGAAGGATACAGGGACACAGACATAGTGGAGGATACAGGGACACAGACATAGTGGAGGAATACAGGAAGGATACAGGGACACAGACATAGTGGAGGATACAGGGAACACAGACATAGTGGAGGATACAGGAAGGATACAGGGACACAGACATAGTGGAGGATACAGGGACACAGACATAGTAGAGGATACAGGGACACAGACATAGTGGAGGATACAGGGTCACAGACATAGTGGAGGATACAGGAACACAGACATAGTGGAGGATACAGGGAACACAGACATAGTGGAGGCTACAGGAAGGATACAGGAACACAGACATAGTGGAGGATACAGGGACACAGACATAGTGGAGGATACAGGGACACAGACATAGTGGAGGATACAGGGACACAGACATAGTAGAGGATACAGGGACACAGACATAGTGGAGGATACAGGGACACAGACATAGTGGAGGATACAGGAACACAGACATAGTGGAGGATACAGGGAACACAGACATAGTGGAGGATACAGGAAGGATACAGGAACACAGACATAGTTGAGGATACAGGGACACAGACATAGTAGAGGATACAGGAACACAGACATAGTGGAGGATACAGGGACACAGACATAGTAGAGGATACAGGGACACAGACATAGTGGAGGATACAGGAAGGATACAGGAACACAGACATAGTCGAGGATACAGGGACACA
The DNA here is from genome assembly GCF_034236695.1 of Oncorhynchus nerka. Taxonomy (NCBI): domain Eukaryota; kingdom Metazoa; phylum Chordata; class Actinopteri; order Salmoniformes; family Salmonidae; genus Oncorhynchus; species Oncorhynchus nerka. The sequence continues at coordinate 7,604,841 of NC_088412.1, forward strand.
GACATAGTAGAGGATACAGGGACAGAGACATAGTGGAGGATACAGGTACACAGACATAGTGGAGGATACAGGAAGGATACAGGGACACAGACATAGTGGAGGATATTGGGACACAGACATAGAGGAGGAATACAGGAAGGATACAGGGACACAGACATAGTGGAGGAATACAGGAAGGATACAGGAACATAGACATAGACAACGGCCAAATTCACTGAACAAAACATAAAATACAGATTCTGCAGAAACCATTCCCGTCGCACATACACCTGTCTGCAAGGAGAATGTCTTCTGCAGTTTAGTACCTCCCCATCTCTGTTGACAACAAGATGCTGCAAATTGCTTTGCCGACTAGAATTATATTGCAAATACCCAAATCATTTTCATCTACAAAATTGCACGACTCATCTGGTTGAATTGTTAGCCTTGGTATAAACTAGAAAAATTACATGATCTAACCTTTTATTGCAGTGGGATCAATCAGGGTCACACAGAGCATTTCTTTTTAGTCTTAAACAAATCAACTTTGAAACAAAAGTATCCAACTCACACACATGGCTATGGGCTTAAACAAAGAAGCCACCTGTACCATGCCAGATATAGAGCTGAATTACATGTAGAGTTTGCAACCCAACATTAGACTTTATATATATTTATATTTATCACAGAAGACTGAAAGATAACACAACGGTTAAACATAGAAACACCAGATTTTCGGCAAAAAAAAAAAAAAAAAAATAAATGTTGATCAAATATGATCATAACATTCCATCCATGAGGCCGCCAGGTCATTTGACTACCAGAATTATGACATCAGCAAGCTACCGGGCTTGTGAGATCAGCTCACTCCGCTGATGGTTGCACTGTACCTACGGCAGACGATGATCAGTAAACAGACAGAACCTGAATACCACCAAATAACACTAAAACACGACAGAGACTGAATACCACTAAATAACACTAAAACACGACAGAGACTGAATACCACTAAATAACACTAAATAACACTAAAACACGACAGAGACTGAATACCACTAAATAACACTAAAACACGACTGAGATTGAATACCACTAAATACCACTAAATAACACTAAAACATGACAGAGACTGAATACCACTAAATAACCCTAAAACACAACAGATTGAATACCACTAAATAACACTAAAACATGACTGAGATTAAATACCACTAAATAACACTAAAACACGACTGAGATTGAATACCACTAAATAACACCAAAACACAACAGACTGAATACCACTAAACAACAGTACATAACCCTAAAACACGACTGAGACTGAATACCACTAAATACCACTAAACAACACTAAAACACGACTGAGATGGAATACCACTAAATAACACTAAATAACCCTAAAACATGACTGAGATTGAATACCACTAAATAACACTAAAACACGACTGAGATTGAATACCACTAAATACCACTAAATAACACTAAAACACGACTGAGATTGAATACCACTAAATACCACTAAAACATGACAAAGACTGAATAACACTAAAGACAGAGAATGAATACCACTAAATAACACTAAAACACGACAGACACTGAATACCACTAAATAACACTAAAACACGACAGAGACTGAATACCACTAAATACCACTAAATAACACTAAAACACAACAGATTGAATACCACTAAATAACACTAAAACACGACTGAGATTGAATACCACTAAAAAGCACTAAAACACAACAGACTGAATACCACTAAACAACAGACAGAGACTGAATACCACTAAATAACACTAAAACACGACAGAGACTGAATACCACTAAATACCACTAAAACATGACAGAGACTGAATACCACTAAATAACACTAAAACACGACAGAGACTGAATAACACTAAAGACAGAGACTGAATACCACTAAAAAACACTAAAACACGACAGACACTGAATACCACTAAATAACACTAAAACACAACAGAGACTGAATACCACTAAATAACACTAAAACACGACAGAGACTGAATACCACTAAATACAACTAAAACATGACAGAGACTGAATAACACTAAAGACAGAGACTGAATACCACTAAATAACACTAAAACACAAAAGACTGAATACCACTAAATAACCCTAAAACACAACAGAGACTGAATACCACTAAATAACACTAAAACACAACTGAGATTGAATACCACTAAATAACACTAAAACACGACTGAGATTGAATACCACTAAATAACACTAAAACATGACAGAGACTGAATAACACTAAAGACAGAGACTAAATACCACTAAATAACCCTAAAACACGACAGAGACTGAATACCACTAAATAACACTAAAACACAACAGATTGAATACCACTAAATAACACTAAAACATGACTGAGATTGAATACCACTAAATAACACTAAAACACGACTGAGATTGAATACCACTAAATAACACTAAAACACAACAGACTGAATACCACTAAACAACAGTACATAACCCTAAAACACGACTGAGACTGAATATCACTAAATACCACTAAACAACACTAAAACACGACTGAGATTGAATACCACTAAATAACACTAAATAACCCTAAAACATGACTGAGATTGAATACCACTAAATAAAACTAAAACACGACTGAGATTGAATACCACTAAATACCACTAAATAACACTAAAACACGACTGAGACTGAATACCACTAAATACCACTAAAACATGACAAAGACTGAATAACACTAAAGACAGAGAATGAATACCACTAAATAACACTAAAACATAACAGACACTGAATACCACAAAATAACACTAAAACACGACAGAGACTGAATACCACTAAATACCACTAAATAACACTAAAACACAACAGATTGAATACCACTAAATAACACTAAAACATGACTGAGATTGAATACCACTAAATAACACTAAAACACGACAGAGACTGAATACCACTAAATAACACTAAAACATGACAGAGACTGAATACCACTAAATAACACTAAAACACGACAGAGACTGAATACCACTAAATAACACTAAATAACACTAAAACACGACAGAGACTGAATACCACTAAATAACACTAAAACACGACTGAGATTGAATACCACTAAATACCACTAAATAACACTAAAACATGACAGAGACTGAATACCACTAAATAACACTAAAACACGACAGAGACTGAATAACACTAAAGACAGAGACTGAATAACACTAAATAACACTAAAACACGACAGACACTGAATACCACTAAATAACACTAAAACACAACAGAGACTGAATACCACTAAATAACACTAAAACACGACAGAGACTGAATACCACTAAATACAACTAAAACATGACAGAGACTGAATAACACTAAAGACAGAGACTGAATACCACTAAATAACACTAAAACACAAAAGACTGAATACCACTAAATAACCCTAAAACACAACAGAGACTGAATACCACTAAATAACACTAAAACACAACTGAGATTGAATACCACTAAATAACACTAAAACACGACTGAGATTGAATACCACTAAATAACACTAAAACATGACAGAGACTGAATAACACTAAAGACAGAGACTAAATACCACTAAATAACCCTAAAACACGACAGAGACTGAATACCACTAAATAACACTAAAACACAACAGATTGAATACCACTAAATAACACTAAAACATGACTGAGATTGAATACCACTAAATAACACTAAAACACGACTGAGATTGAATACCACTAAATAACACTAAAACACAACAGACTGAATACCACTAAACAACAGTACATAACCCTAAAACACGACTGAGACTGAATATCACTAAATACCACTAAACAACACTAAAACACGACTGAGATTGAATACCACTAAATAACACTAAATAACCCTAAAACATGACTGAGATTGAATACCACTAAATAAAACTAAAACACGACTGAGATTGAATACCACTAAATACCACTAAATAACACTAAAACACGACTGAGACTGAATACCACTAAATACCACTAAAACATGACAAAGACTGAATAACACTAAAGACAGAGAATGAATACCACTAAATAACACTAAAACATAACAGACACTGAATACCACTAAATAACACTAAAACACGACAGAGACTGAATACCACTAAATACCACTAAATAACACTAAAACACAACAGATTGAATACCACTAAATAACACTAAAACATGACTGAGATTGAATACCACTAAATAACACTAAAACACGACAGAGACTGAATACCACTAAATAACACTAAAACATGACAGAGACTGAATACCACTAAATAACACTAAAACACGACAGAGACTGAATACCACTAAATAACACTAAATAACACTAAAACACGACAGAGACTGAATACCACTAAATAACACTAAAACACGACTGAGATTGAATACCACTAAATACCACTAAATAACACTAAAACATGACAGAGACTGAATACCACTTAAATAACCCTAAAACACGACAGAGACTGAATACCACTAAATAACACTAAAACACAACTGAGATTGAATACCACTAAATACCACTAAATAACCCTAAATAACACTAAAACATGACAGAGACTGAATACCACTAAATAACACTAAAACACGACAGAGACTGAATACCACTAAATAACACTAAAACACGACAGAGACTGAATACCACTAAATAACACTAAAACACGACTGAGATTGAATACCACTGAATAACACTAAAACACGACAGAGACTGAATACCACTAAATACCACTAAAACACAACAGACTGAATACCACTAAATAAAACTAAAACACAACAGACTGAATAACTAAAGACAGAGACTGAGACACACACGCTGGACACACACACACTGGACACACACTGGCCACACACTGGACACACACACGCTGGACACACACACACTGGACACACACTGGACACACACTGGACACACGCTGAACACACACACACTGGACACACACTAGACACACACTGGACACACACACACTGGACACACATGCAGAACACACACACACTGGACACACACACACTGGACAAACACACTGGACACACACACACTGGACACACACACTGGACACACACACTGGACACACACGCTGGACACACAAAAACTGGACACACACGCTGGACACACACACACTGGACAAACACACTGGACACACACACACTGGACACACACACACTGGACAAACACATTGGACACATACACTGGACACACACACACTGGACAAACACACTGGACACACACACTGGACACACACTGGACACACACACTGGACACACACACTGGACACACACTAGACACACACTGGACACACACACACTGGACACACATGCAGAACACACACACACTGGACACACACACACTGGACAAACACACTGGACACACACACACTGGACACACACACTGGACACACACACTGGACACACACGCTGGACACACAAAAACTGGACACACACGCTGGACACACACACACTGGACAAACACACTGGACACACACACACTGGACACACACACACTGGACAAACACATTGGACACATACACTGGACACACACACACTGGACAAACACACTGGACACACACACTGGACACACACTGGACACACACACTGGACACACACACTGGACACACACACTGGACACACACACTGGACACACACGCTGGACACACAAAAACTGGACACACACTGGACACACACACTGGACAAACACACTGGACACACACACACTGGACACACACACTGGACACACACACACTGGACAAATACATTGGACACATACACTGGACACACACACACTGGACAAACACACTGGACACACACACTGGACACACACTGGACACACACTGGACACACACTGGACACACACTGGACACACACACACTGGACACACACACACACTGGACACACACACACACACTGGACACACACTGGACACACACTGGACACACACACACTGGACACACACACACACTGGACACACACACTGGACACACACACACACTGGACACACACACACTGGACACAAACACACACTGGACACACACACACTGGACACACAAACACACTGGACACACACACACTGGACACACACACACTGAACAAATACATTGGACACACACACTGGACAAACACACTGGACACACACACTGGACACACACATACTGGACACACACACACTGGACACACACACACTGGACACCCACGCAGAACACACACACACTGGACACACACACACTGGACACACACACACTGGACACACACACTGGACACACACACTGGACACACACACACTGGACAAACACTTTGGACACACACACTGGACACACACACACTGGACAAACACATTGGACACATACACTGGACACACACACTGGACACACACACTGGACACACATGCTGAACACACACACACTGGACACACTGGACACACACACACTGGACACACACGCTGGACACACATACTGGACACACACACTGGACAAACACACTCGACACACACACTGGAGACACACGCTGGACACACACACACTGGACAAACACACTGGACACACACACACTGGACACACACACACTGGACAAACACATTGGACACATACACTGGACACACACACACTGGACAAACACACTGGACACACACACTGGACACACACTGGACACACACACTGGACACACACACTGGACACACACACTGGACACACACGCTGGACACACAAAAACTGGACACACACGCTGGACACACACACACTGGACAAACACACTGGACACACACACACTGGACACACACACTGGACAAACACACACTGGACAAACACATTGGACACATACACTGGACACACACACACTGGACAAACACACTGGACACACACACTGGACACACACTGGACACACACACTGGACACACACACACTGGACACACACACACACTGGACACACACACACTGGACACACACACACACTGGACACACAAACACACTGGACACACACACACTGGACACACACACACTGGACAAACACATTGGACACATACACTGGACACACACACACTGGACAAACACACTGGACACACACACTGGACACACACTGGACACACACACTGGACACACACACTGGACACACACTAGACACACACTGGACACACACACACTGGACACACATGCAGAACACACACACACTGGACACACACACACTGGACAAACACACTGGACACACACACACTGGACACACACACTGGACACACACACTGGACACACACGCTGGACACACAAAAACTGGACACACACGCTGGACACACACACACTGGACAAACACACTGGACACACACACACTGGACACACACACACTGGACAAACACATTGGACACATACACTGGACACACACACACTGGACAAACACACTGGACACACACACTGGACACACACTGGACACACACACTGGACACACACACTGGACACACACACTGGACACACACACTGGACACACACGCTGGACACACAAAAACTGGACACACACTGGACACACACACTGGACAAACACACTGGACACACACACACTGGACACACACACTGGACACACACACACTGGACAAATACATTGGACACATACACTGGACACACACACACTGGACAAACACACTGGACACACACACTGGACACACACTGGACACACACTGGACACACACTGGACACACACTGGACACACACACACTGGACACACACACACACTGGACACACACACACACACTGGACACACACTGGACACACACTGGACACACACACACTGGACACACACACACACTGGACACACACACTGGACACACACACACACTGGACACACACACACTGGACACAAACACACACTGGACACACACACACTGGACACACAAACACACTGGACACACACACACTGGACACACACACACTGAACAAATACATTGGACACACACACTGGACAAACACACTGGACACACACACTGGACACACACATACTGGACACACACACACTGGACACACACACACTGGACACCCACGCAGAACACACACACACTGGACACACACACACTGGACACACACACACTGGACACACACACTGGACACACACACTGGACACACACACACTGGACAAACACTTTGGACACACACACTGGACACACACACTGGACAAACACATTGGACACATACACTGGACACACACACTGGACACACACACTGGACACACACGCTGAACACACACACACTGGACACACTGGACACACACACACTGGACACACACGCTGGACACACATACTGGACACACACACTGGACAAACACACTCGACACACACACTGGAGACACACGCTGGACACACACACTGGACACACACACTGGACACACACACTGGACACACACGCTGGACACACAAAAACTGGACACACACGCTGGACACACACACACTGGACAAACACACTGGACACACACACACTGGACACACACACTGGACAAACACACACTGGACAAACACATTGGACACATACACTGGACACACACACACTGGACAAACACACTGGACACACACACTGGACACACACTGGACACACACTGGACACACACTGGACACACACTGGACACACACACACTGGACACACACACACACTGGACACACACACACACACTGGACACACACTGGACACACACTGGACACACACACACTGGACACACACGCTGGACACACATACTGGACACACACACTGGACAAACACACTCGACACACACACTGGAGACACACGCTGGACACACACACACTGGACAAACACACTGGACACACACACACTGGACACACACACACTGGACAAACACATTGGACACATACACTGGACACACACACACTGGACAAACACACTGGACACACACACTGGACACACACTGGACACACACACTGGACACACACACTGGACACACACACTGGACACACACGCTGGACACACAAAAACTGGACACACACGCTGGACACACACACACTGGACAAACACACTGGACACACACACACTGGACACACACACTGGACAAACACACACTGGACAAACACATTGGACACATACACTGGACACACACACACTGGACAAACACACTGGACACACACACTGGACACACACTGGACACACACACTGGACACACACACACTGGACACACACACACACTGGACACACACACACTGGACACACACACACACTGGACACACAAACACACTGGACACACACACACTGGACACACACACACTGGACACACACACTGGACAAACACACACTGGACAAACACATTGGACACATACACTGGACACACACACACTGGACAAACACACTGGACACACACACTGGACACACACTGGACACACACACTGGACACACACACACCTGGACACACACACACACTGGACACACACACACTGGACACACACACACACTGGACACACAAACACACTGGACACACACACACTGGACACACACACACTGGACAAACACATTGGACACATACACTGGACACACACACACTGGACAAACACACTGGACACACACACTGGACACACACTGGACACACACACTGGACACACACACTGGACACACACTAGACACACACTGGACACACACACACTGGACACACATGCAGAACACACACACACTGGACACACACACACTGGACAAACACACTGGACACACACACACTGGACACACACACTGGACACACACACTGGACACACACGCTGGACACACAAAAACTGGACACACACGCTGGACACACACACACTGGACAAACACACTGGACACACACACACTGGACACACACACACTGGACAAACACATTGGACACATACACTGGACACACACACACTGGACAAACACACTGGACACACACACTGGACACACACTGGACACACACACTGGACACACACACTGGACACACACACTGGACACACACGCTGGACACACAAAAACTGGACACACACTGGACACACACACTGGACAAACACACTGGACACACACACACTGGACACACACACTGGACACACACACACTGGACAAATACATTGGACACATACACTGGACACACACACACTGGACAAACACACTGGACACACACACTGGACACACACTGGACACACACTGGACACACACTGGACACACACTGGACACACACACACTGGACACACACACACACTGGACACACACACACACACTGGACACACACTGGACACACACTGGACACACACACACTGGACACACACACACACTGGACACACACACTGGACACACACACACACTGGACACACACACACTGGACACAAACACACACTGGACACACACACACTGGACACACAAACACACTGGACACACACACACTGGACACACACACACTGAACAAATACATTGGACACACACACTGGACAAACACACTGGACACACACACTGGACACACACATACTGGACACACACACACTGGACACACACACACTGGACACCCACGCAGAACACACACACACTGGACACACACACACTGGACACACACACACTGGACACACACACTGGACACACACACTGGACACACACACACTGGACAAACACTTTGGACACACACACTGGACACACACACACTGGACAAACACATTGGACACATACACTGGACACACACACTGGACACACACACTGGACACACACGCTGAACACACACACACTGGACACACTGGACACACACACACTGGACACACACGCTGGACACACATACTGGACACACACACTGGACAAACACACTCGACACACACACTGGAGACACACGCTGGACACACACACTGGACACACACACTGGACACACACACTGGACACACACGCTGGACACACAAAAACTGGACACACACGCTGGACACACACACACTGGACAAACACACTGGACACACACACACTGGACACACACACTGGACAAACACACACTGGACAAACACATTGGACACATACACTGGACACACACACACTGGACAAACACACTGGACACACACACTGGACACACACTGGACACACACACTGGACACACACACACTGGAAACACACACACACACTGGACACACACACTGGACACACACACACACTGGACACACAAACACACTGGACACACACACACTGGACACACACACACTGGACAAACACATTGGACACATACACTGGACACACACACACTGGACAAACACACTGGACACACACACTGGACACACACTGGACACACACACTGGACACACACACTGGACACACACACTGGACACACACGCTGGACACACAAAAACTGGACACACACGCTGGACACACACACACTGGACAAACACACTGGACACACACACACTGGACACACACACTGGACACACACACACTGGACAAACACATTGGACACATACACTGGACACACACACACTGGACAAACACACTGGACACACACACTGGACACACACTGGACACACACACTGGACACACACACACTGGACACACACACACAGGACACACACACTGGACACACACACACTGGACAAACACATTGGACACATACACTGGACACACACACACTGGACAAACACACTGGACACACACACTGGACACACACTGGACACACACACTGGACACACACAGACTGGACACACACACACACTGGACACACACACACTGGACACACACACACACTGGACACACACACTAGACACACACACACACTGGACACAAACACACTGGACACACACACTGGACACACACACAGTGGACACACACACACTGGACACACACACTGGACAAAAACACTGGACACACACACTGGACACACACACACTGGACAAACGCACTGGACACACATTTAGCAGATGCTCTTATCCGGACAGCTATATCAGTCCACTAATACAGGACTAGTAAAGGTCTGTTAATATAGGACTAGTATAGGTCTGTTAATACAGGACTAGTAAAGGTCTGTTAATACAGGACTAGTAATACAGGACTAGTAAAGGTCTGTTAATACAGGACTAGTAAAGGTCTGTTAATACAGGACCAGTAAAGGTCTGTTAATACAGGACTAGTAAAGGTCTGTTAATACAGGACTAGTAAAGGTCTGTTAATACAGGACTAGTAAAGGTCTGTTAATACAGGACTAGTAAAGGTCTGTTAATACAGGACTAGTAAAGGTATGTTAATACAGGACTAGTCAAGGTCTGTTAATACAGGACTAGTAAAGGTCTGTTAATACAGGACTAGTAAAGGTCTGTTAATAGAGGACTAGTAAAGGTCTGTTAATACAGGACTAGTATAGGTCTGTTAATACAGGACTAGTAAAGGTCTGTTAATACAGGACTAGTAATACAGGACTAGTAAAGGTCTGTTAATATAGGACTAGTATAGGTCTGTTAATACAGGACTAGTATAGGTCTGTTAATACAGAACTAGTAAAGGTCTGGTAATACAGGACTAGTAAAGGTCTGTTAATACAGGACTAGTAAAGGTCTGTTAATACAGGACTAGTAAAGGTATGTTAATACAGGACTAGTAAAGGTCTGTTAATACAGGACTAGTAAAGGTCTGTTAATACAGGACTAGTAAAGGTCTGTTAATACAGGACTTGTAAAGGTCTGTTAATACAGGACTAGTAAAGGTCTGTTAATACAGGACTAGTAAAGGTCTGTTAATACAGGACTAGTAAAGGTCTGTTAATACAGGACTAGTAAAGGTCTGTTAATACAGGACTAGTAAAGGTCTGTTAATACAGGACTAGTAAAGGTCTGTTAATACAGGACTAGTAAAGGTCTGTTAATACAGGACTAGTAAAGGTCTGTTAATACAGGACTAGTAAAGGTCTGTTAATACAGGACTAGTAAAGATCTGTTAATACAGGACTAGTAAAGGTCTGTTAATACAGGACTAGTAAAGGTCTGTTAATACAGGACTAGTAAAGGTCTGTTAATACAGGACCAGTAAAGGTCTGTTAATACAGGACTAGTAAAGGTCTGTTAATACAGGACTAGTAAAGGTCTGTTAATACAGGACTAGTAAAGGTCTGTTAATACAGGACTAGTAAAGGTCTGTTAATACAGGACTAGTAAAGGCCCAGTGCACTACTTTGTAAAAAAAAAATATATATACAGTATATATATATGTATTTTGCAAGAACCTCATCACCCCCACTTCCTGTGGCTATGTTAGACTGCCTGCCGCCCTAGTTATTCTCTAAGCAATAGGCTACACTACTACAAGTGGCTTATTACTTGCATTGGGAATGATATAAAATATATTATCTAAATAACTGTGTCTCACCAATCTGATTTATTCATAGCAATACCTTGTAATAACAGTCGTCCTAGAGCAGCACAGAGACGTCAGAGAATTGCACCTCCCTCAAGATTCCGGAAGTTGCCAAAATGTAAACATATAGTTGAAATATAAAAAGATATCCAAACCCTTGCCTACTCCCTAAAACACGTGCTCGGAAATTATTAGGTTGTAGGTGAGGGGGACAACCTGTTCCCTATTATCGAGGACCCCACTTAAAAACAATAGGATTTTTTTTAAATAACCTTTTAACGTTGCACAACCACACAATTGAACCATCACTTTAACCCATTAACACCTTGTTTTGTTGCCTATGATGTTTTTTTTATTTTTACAATTGGAATAGCAGCCAGGAGCAGTGAAATTTGCTAAAAACTAGATATATAATATCTACAAAGATTAAATTGTGTTAGAAGAAATCAAAGGCATAAGGAACCATTGGTGACCAGCATATGAGCGCATTCAGGCATGCTTCCATCCTGGCTTCCATCCTGGCTTCCATCCCAAGACTCTTTCAGGACCACTCTTTTACTATACCCGCTGTTTCTTCTCTGAGCGTCACCGAGAGAAAGAAAGGAGAAAGAGAGAGAGAGAGAGGCTGACAAACTGACTACAGCTACCTGCTGGAAGCGAATGCACTGACTGGGAGGAGGATCGGATAGAGAAACACGCACTCTCAACCGAGCAACAATACAATACAAACAGCTACAACAAAACCCGCAATTAGAGAAGAGTTGTGTGTGTTTTCCAGACGGCAAAGAGGACTAATAATCATCATTACCATTGACCCAACGCCATCAGAAAACCCAGGAGTAAATATATAGCCATGTATTTGAATAGAGAAGAGAACAATAGCAAAGGTAAGAATATTTTAAGAATGTATCCAGTCTTTGCGAGGAGCACTCCGTGCCTGACAGTTTCAAGGTGTGTATTTGGGTACCGGGAGACGAGGGTAATAACCCGCTCTGTTTTACGATACTGTTATGTGTTGGGGATAAGTTGAGGGTCATTGTCACGGACATCTGTAGGGCATCTTGTAGGCTACACATAACGATCGAGACTGATGTTAATGTGTGTCATTGTAGGGCTCTATGTCACTCTACTCATCATATCAGATATCATGTCAGCGTTATTTATAAACTAACCTTCCGTTTTGTCTTCAGTGCGATGATTTCCAAATGTAGGCTAGAATAAGCTACTTGTTGTTAGGCATAGATGGTCTGCCTGCCGACGGTTCGTGTCTTTTTGCTATTTTGACACCTATTCACTAGTAAAGGACAACCAAACACAAGGTCACAACAGCATCCACAACGATGACCAAGTGTATCTGTGGAAGAGGCTAGGATATCCTCTCTTCAGACGCCGACATTTGGCGGAAAAGCTACGCGTTATGGATTCGTTTATGAAAGAGAGAGGGGGTGGGTGGTGGAAAGAAGGGAGCAATGTCTAGGTGAGGAAGAAGAGGAAGAAGAAGGGAAAGAAATATGCATTTATTAGGAGTAATCTATCCCACGTGTTTTGGAGGCGTAATGCGTGATTTGCGGGGTTTTCCAGTGTAATACTCCCTACTAGTGTCCCCCTATCTGGGTCGCGTTCATTCGCTCTGGGGCCGGGAGATAATTACCAGCACCACCTAGACGAGACCTGAAGGTCTGTAGTAGCCTAATAACACCTGCTGCTGCTGCTGCTGCTGGAGGAGGGAGACGGAAGGGGAGAAAGGAGGAGAGGGTGAGGGAAGGAGAGAAAGGAGGAGAGAGAAGGGTGAGGGTGAGGGAAGGAGAGAAAGGAGGAGAGAGAAGGGGGGAGGGTGAGGGAAGGAGAGAAAGTAGGAGAGAGAGAAAGGAGGGGAGGGTGAGGGAAGGAGAGAAAGGAGGAGAGGGTGAGGGAAGGAGAGAAAGTAGGAGAGAGAGAAAGGAGGAGGGTGAGGGAAGGAGAGAAAGCAGGAGAGAGAGAAAGGAGGGGAGGGTGAGGGAAGGAGAGAAAGGTGGAATGAGAGAAAGGAGGGGAGGGTGAGGGAAGGAGAGAAAGGAGGAGAGAGAGAAAGGAGGGAGGGTGAGGGAAGGAGAGAACGGAGGAGAGAGAGAAAGGAGGAGGGTGAGGGGAAGGAGAGAAAGGAGGAGAGAGAGAAAGGAGGAGGGTGAGGGAAGGAGAGAAAGGAGGAGAGAGAGAAAGGAGGGGAGGGTGAGGGAAGGAGAGAACGGAGGAGAGAGAGAAAGGAGGAGGGTGATAAGGAGGAGGGTGAGGGAAGGAGAGAAAGGAGGAGAGAGAGAAAGGAGGGGAGGGTGAGGGGAAGGAGAGAAAGGAGGAGAGAGAGAAAGGAGGAGGGTGAGGCAAGGAGAGAAAGGAGGAGAGAGAAAGGAGGGGAGGGTGAGGGAAGGAGAGAAAGGAGGAGGGGTGTTTTTTTTGTTCATTTCCTTTAGACGTTAGATAATGGTCTGGTGCGCTGTGTGACTGATAAGGCCACGATACAACTACCGGTCTATTTATTATGTGTGTGTGTGTGTGTGTGTGTGTGTGTGTGTGTTGTAATATCGAGTACAACAACAACTAGTCTACAGACTGAAGAAGCTTTTTTGGAAGGTGGAGTAGTAGACAGAAGGAGGTATTACGTCCCAGTATTAGAGTCGGAATATTCCACTACTGCTCAGCCCCGGCTGCACATGCACTGATCCGGGGCCTTTTTTCTCTCACGTGAGCGTGTGGACTTTGACTGGCAGGTTGTTAGTCTGTAATCGGGTAGCCCGGTACGGCCGCGTGCTCTCTGCTCTTGCTTTAAAATTCAACACGCGTCTCAAGGTGGAGGAGAGAGGAGGGGAGAGAGAGAGAGATGGAGAGGGAAGGAGAGAGAGATGGAGAGGGAGAGAGAGAGAGTACGGAGAGAGAGAGAGAGAGACAGAGAGAGATTGAGAGGGAGAGAGAGATAGAGAGAGAGAGAGAGATTGAGAGGGAGAGAGGGTATGGAGAGAGGGAGAGATAGAGAGAGAGAGAGAGAGAGGGAGAGAGATAGAGAGGGAGAGAGAGACAGGGAGAGACATATGGAGAGGGAGAGAGATTGAGAGGGAGAGAGAGATATGGAGAGGGAGAGAGATAGAGGAGGAGAGGGAAAGAGAGTGAGAGTTGTGTGGACCATATCGATGACTAGAAGAGAAGTGGCTGGAGGACAAACGACTTGATCATCTCTCTCTCTCTATTCAATTCAAAATGTTTTATTGTCTGTCCAGGAGGGGGGGCAAGGCCTGGTGGACCTGGAGAGCAGGGTGACAGAGGTCTGACTCAATGAGGTGCAGAGAGGATACTGAACCTACTGTCTCTCTCTCTCTCTCTCTCTCTCTCTCTCTCTCTCTCTCTCTGTCCCTCTCTCTCTCTCTCTCTCTCTCCCTCTCTCTCCCTCTCTCTCCCTCTCTCTCTCCCTCTCCATCTGTCCCTCTCCCTCTCTCTCTGTCCCTCTCTCTCTGTCCCTCTCTCTCTCTCTCTCTCTCTCTCTCTCTCTCTATGTCCCTCACTCTCTCTCTCTCCCTCTCTCTCTCTCTATGTCCCTCTCTCTCCCTCTCTCTCTCCCTCTCCCTCTGTCCCTCTCCCTCTCTCTCTCTCCCTCTCTCTCTGTCCCTCTCTCTCTCTCTCTCTCTCTCTCTGTCCTTCTCTCTCTCTCTGTCCCTCTCTCTCTCTCTATCTCTCTCTCTCTCACTCTCTCTCTCTCTCTCTCTCTCTCTCTTTCTCTGTCTGTCTCTCTGTCTCTCAATTCAATTCAAGGGGCTTTATTGGCATGGGGAACATATGTTAACATTGCCAAAGCAAGTAAAATAGATCATAAACAAAAGTTAAATAAATAATAAAAATGTACAGTAAACATTACATTCACAAAAGTTCCAAAAGAATAAAGACATTTCAAATGTCATATTATGTCTATATGCAGTGTTGTAACGATGTACAAATAGTTAAAGTACAAAAGGGAAAATGAATTAACGTAAATATAGGTTGTGTTTACAATGGTGTTTGTTCTTCACTGGTTGCCCTTTTCTCGTGGCAACAGGTCACAAATCTTGCTGCTGTGATGGCACACTGTGGTATTTCACCCAGTAGATATGGGTGTTTATCAAAATTGGATTTGTTTTTCGAATTCTTTGTGGGTCTGTGTAATCTGAGGGAAATAGGTATCTCTAATATGGTCATACATTTGGCAAGAGGTCTCACTTTCACTAACTCTCTCTCTCTCTACTGGGGAAATACATGCAGTCTGTTGTGTTGTTGTCTCTACCTTCTTGACCTTTGTGCTGTTATCTGTGCCCAATAATGGTTGTACCATGTTTTGTGCTGCTACCATGTTGTGTTGCTACCATGTTGTGTTGCTACCATGTTGTTCTTCTACCATGTTGTGCTGCTACCATGTTGTGCTGCTACCATGTTGTGCTGCTACCATGTTTTTCTGCTACCATGTTGTGCTGCTACCATGTTGTGGTGCTACCATGTTGTGTTGATACCATGTTGTGCTGCTAACATGTTGTGCTGCTACCATGTTGTGTTGCTACCATGTTGTGTTACTACCATGTTGTGTTGCTACCATGTTGTGTTGCTACCATGTTGTGTTGCTACCATGTTGTGATGCTAACATGTTGTGATGCTACCATGTTTTGATGCTACCATGTTGTGCTGCTAACATGTTGTGATGCTACCATGTTGTGATGCGCTACCATGTTGTGATGCTACCATGTTGTGATGCTACCATGTTGTGCTGCTATCATGTTGTGCTCTACCATGTTGTGCTGCTACCATGTTGTGCTGCTACCATGTTGTGTCATTGCCGTGTTGCTACCATGTTGTGTTGCTACCATGTTGTTGCTGCTACCATGTTGTGCTGCTACCATGTTGTTGCTGCTACCATGTTGTGCTTCTGCAATGTTGTTGCTGCTACCATGTTGTGCTGCTAACATGTTGTTGTGCTACCATGTTGTGATGCTACCATGTTGTGATGCTACCATGTTGTGTTCCTACCATGTTGTTGCTGCTACCATATTGTGCTGCTACCATGTTGTGATGCTACCATGTTGTGATGCTACCACGTTGTGATGCTAAAATGTGGTGATGCTACCATGTTGTGCTGCTACCATGTTGTGATGCTACCATGTTGTGATGCTACCATGTTGTTTGTCACGATCATCGTAAGAAGTGGACCAAAATGCAGCGTGGTACGTGTTCATGATGATATTTTAATTAAAGATAGCACTGAACACTGAATACAAAACAATCGTGAAGCTAATATAAGAACTGTGTTGACACAAGCAACTAACATAGACAGTCACCCACAACCCACAATGACAAAACAGGCTACCTAAATATGGTTCCCAATCGGAGACAACGACTAACACCTGCCACTGATTGAGAACCATATCAGGCCCAAACACAGAAACAGACAAACAAGACATCCAACATAGAATGCCCACTCAGATCACACCCTGACCAAACAAAACATAGAACATACAAAGCAAACTATGGTCAGGGTGTGACATTGTTGTCATGTTGTATTGCTACCATGCTGTGTTGTCATGTGTTGCTGCCTTGCTATGTTTTGTTGACTTTAGGTCTCTCTTTATGTAGTGTTGTGTTGTCTCTCTTGTTGTGATGTATGTCTTGTCCTATATTTATAAATATTTTTTTAGATGTTATATTTATATTTTATTTTTTTATTATTATTATAGATTTTTTTTATCCCAGGACCCGTCCCCACAGGAGGCCTTTTGCCTGTTGGTCATTGTGAATAAGAATTTGTTCTTAACTTACTCGCCTAGTTAAATAAAGGTTACCTACAATACATCCCGAATAGCAAACCATTCCCTGTATAGCAGTATGGACGCTGGTCAAATGTAAGCAAAAGGGTACCATTTGGGATGCAGGCCTGTCTGCCCGTTTGAAAATTGAATATAGAAATATAGAAATACTTTTTCCAAGGTTTGGCAGCTGTCCAGGATGGCATTGAATTGGCAGATATATTGAATTATGTTTTATAGGTTATATAACTGGAGATGAGAAATTATTAGTTTTTCAGGGTTGTGAAGCAGTTGGGATAACACAATTGAATTATCTCTTGGCAAACACCTTCACACAAACGTGTGAGAAAAAACTAAAACATTTCTGACAAATATTATTAAACCTTGGAGAAGTGGGAGAACATCAGAAATACAATCCCTGACAAAGCTACGGCTATTCGCCCCCACAGTGACATGCAGTTTGTGTCAGTATTTCAGTCAACAAGGTATCTATTGGTATCAGTATTTCAGTCAACAAGGTATCTATTGGTATCAGTATTTCAGTCAACAAGGTATCTATTGGTATCAGTATTTCAGTCATCAAGGTATCTATTGGTATCAGTATTTCAGTCAACAAGGTATCTATTGGTATCATTATTTCAGTCAACAAGGTATCTATTTTATTCCGTATTTCAGTCAACAAGGTATCTATTGGTATCATTATTTTAGTCAACAAGGTATCTATTTTCATCAGTATTTCAGTCAACAAGGTATCTATTTTATTCCGTATTTCAGTCAACAAGGTATCTATTGGTATCATTATTTTAGTCAACAAGGTATCTATTTTCATCAGTATTTCAGTCAACAAGGTATCTATTGGTATCATTATTTCAGTCAACAAGGTATCTACTGGCATCAGTATTTCAGTCAACAAGGTATCTATTGGCATCAGTATTTCAGTCAACAAGGTATCTATTTTCATCAGTATTGCAGTCAACAAGGTATCTATTGGTATCAGTATTTCAGTCAACAAGGTATCTATTTTCATCAGTATTTCCGTCAACAAGGTATCTATTGGTATCAGTATTTCAGTCAACAAGGTATCTATTTTCATCAGTATTTCCGTCAACAAGGTATCTATTGGTATCAGTATTTCAGTCAACAAGGTAACTATTTTCATCAGTATTTCAGTCAACAAGGTATCTATTGGTATCATTATTTTAGTCAACAAGGTATCTATTTTCATCAGTATTTCAGTCAACAAGGTATCTATTGGTATAATTATTTCAGTAAATAAGGTTTCTATTTTCATCAGTATTTCAGTCAACAAGGTATCTATTTTCATCAGTATTTCAGTCAACAAGGTATCTATTATCATCAGTATTTCAGTCAACAAGGTATCTATTATCATCAGTATTTCAGTCAACAAGTTATCTATTGGTATCAGTATTTCAGTCAACAAGGTATCTATTTGTATCAGTATTTCAGTCAACAAGGTATCTATTGGCATCAGTATTTCAGTCAACAAGGTATCTATTTTCATCAGTATTTCAGTCAACAAGGTATCTATTTTCATCAGTATTGCAGTCAACAAGGTATCTATTGGTATCAGTATTTCAGTCAACAAGGTATCTATTTTCATCAGTATTTCCGTCAACAAGGTATCTATTGGTATCAGTATTTCAGTCAACAAGGTATCTATTTTCATCAGTATTTCCGTCAACAAGGTATCTATTGGTATCAGTATTTCAGTCAACAAGGTAACTATTTTCATCAGTATTTCAGTCAACAAGGTATCTATTGGTATAATTATTTCAGTAAATAAGGTTTCTATTTTCATCAGTATTTCAGTCAACAAGGTATCTATTTTCATCAGTATTTCAGTCAACAAGGTATCTATTATCATCAGTATTTCAGTCAACAAGGTATCTATTATCATCAGTATTTCAGTCAACAAGTTATCTATTGGTATCAGTATTTCAGTCAACAAGGTATCTATTTGTATCAGTATTTCAGTCAACAAGGTATCTATTGGCATCAGTATTTCAGTCAACAAGGTATCTATTTTCATCAGTATTTCAGTCAACAAGGTATCTATTTGTATCAGTATTTCAGTCAACAAGGTATCTATTGGCATCAGTATTTCAGTCAACAAGGTATCTATTTTCATCAGTATTTCAGTCAACAAGGTATCTATTGGCATCAGTATTTCAGTCAACAAGGTATCTATTTGTATCAGTATTTCAGTCAACAAGGTATCTATTGGCATCAGTATTTCAGTCAACAAGGTATCTATTTTCATCAGTATTTCAGTCAACAAGGTATCTATTTTCATCAGTATTTCAGTCAACAAGGTATCTATTGGTATCAGTATTTCAGTCAACAAGGCATCTATTTTCATCAGTTTTTCAGTCAACAAGGTATCTATTGGTATCAGTATTTCAGTCATCAAGGTATCTATTGGTATAATTATTTCAGTCAACAAGGTATCTATTTTCATCAGTATTTCCGTCAACAAGGTATCTATTTGTATCAGTATTTCAGTCAACAAGGTATCTATTTGTATCAGTATTTCAGTCAACAAGGTATCTATTTCCATCAGTATTTCAGTCAACAAGGTATCTATTTTCATCAGTATTTCAGTCAACAAGGTATCTATTGGTATCAGTATTTCAGTAAATAAGGTTTCTATTTTCATCAGTATTTTAGTCAACAAGGTATCTATTTTCATCAGTATTTCAGTCAACAAGGTATCTATTTTCATCAGTATTTCAGTCAACAAGGTATCTATTGGTATCAGTATTTCAGTCAACAAGGTATCTATTGGTATCAGTATTTCAGTCAACAAGGTATCTATTTTCATCAGTATTTCAGTCAACAAGGTATCTATTTTCATCATTATTTCAGTCAACAAGGTATCTATTGGTATCAGTATTTCAGTCAACAAGGTATCTATTGGTATCAGTATTTCAGTCAACAAGGTATCTATTGGTGTCAGTATTTCAGTCAACAAAAATCCCCTGTCCTCTTGGCCCTAACCCTTGCCTGTCCTCTTGGCCCTAACCCTTACCTGTCCTCTTGGCCCTAACCCTTGCCTGTCCTCTTGGCCCTAACCCTTGCCTGTCCTCTTGGCCCTAACCCTTGCCTGTCTTCTTGGCCCTAACCCTTACCTGTCCTCTTGGCCCTAACCCTTTCCTGTCCTCTTGGCCCTAACCCTTGCCTGTCCTCTTGGCCCTAACCCTTGCCTGTCCTCTTGGCCCTAACCCTTGCCTGTCCCCTTGGCCCTAACCCTTGCCTGTCCTCTTGGCCCTAACCCTTGCCTGTCCTCTTGGCCCTAACCCTTGCCTGTCTTCTTGGCCCTAACCCTTACCTGTCCTCTTGGCCCTAACCCTTTCCTGTCCTCTTGGCCCTAACCCTTGCCTGTCCTCTTGGCCCTAACCCTTGCCTGTCCTCTTGGCCCTAACCCTTGCCTGTCCCCTTGGCCCTAACCCTTGCCTGTCCTCTTGGCCCTAACCCTTGCCTGTCCTCTTGGCCCTAACCCTTGCCTGTCCTCTTTGCCCTAACCCTTGCCTGTCCTCTTGGCCCTAACCCTTGCCTGTCCTCTTGGCCCTAACCCTTGCCTGTCCTCTTGGCCCTAACCCTTGCCTGTCCTCTTGGCCCTAACCCTTGCCTGTCCTCTTGGCCCTAACCCTTGCCTGCCCTCTTGCATATTGTCTGGTTAGGCATCAGCAGTGTGGTGATGGCTCGTCCTGACTTCCTCCAAATTGTTTGACCTTATAGATCTGCAAACATTAATGGGCCAATGGGGAAGATAGGGGTTAAATATCACCTGGCAGAGTTTGGCGGTACACCATATTGCTTTGGTCCACCTAACATATCATCAAAACACACCTTCATATTGTATAGCTACAGTCCATACCTGTTGACTCCTTCATTCCAGGGCTACATTCCATACCTGTTGACTCCTTCATTCTATAGCTACAGTCCATACCTGTTGACTCCTTCATTCTATAGCTACAGTACATATATGTTGACTCCTTCATTCTATAGCTACAGTCCATACCTGTTGACTCCTTCATTCTATAGCTACAGTCCATACCTGTTGACTCCTTCATTCTATAGCTACAGTCCATACCTGTTGACTCCTTCATTCTATAGCTACAGTCCATACCTGTTGACTCCTTCATTCTATAGCTACAGTCCATACCTGTTGACTCCTTCATTCTATAGCTACAGTCCATACCTGTTGACTCCTTCATTCTATAGCTACAGTCCATACCTGTTGACTCCTTCATTCTATAGCTACAGTCCATACCTGTTGACTCCTTCATTCTATAGCTACAGTCCATACCTGTTGACTCCTTCATTCTATAGCTACAGTCCATACCTGTTGACTCCTTCATTCTATAGCTACAGTCCATACCTGTTGACTCCTTCATTCTATAGCTACAGTCCATACCTGTTGACTCCTTCATTCTATAGCTACAGTCCATACCTGTTGACTCCTTCATTCTATAGCTACAGTACATACATGTTGACTCCTTCATTCTATAGCTACAGTCCATACCTGTTGACTCCTTCATTCTATAGCTACAGTCCATACCTGTTGACTCCTTCATTCCAGGGCTACATTCCATACCTGTTGACTCCTTCATTCTATAGCTACAGTCCATACCTGTTGACTCCTTCATTCTATAGCTACAGTCCATACCGGTTGACTCCTTCATTCTATAGCTACAGTCCATACCTGTTGACTCCTTCATTCTATAGCTACAGTCCATACCTGTTGACTCCTTCATTCCAGGGCTACATTCCATACCTGTTGACTCCTTCATTCTATAGCTACAGTCCATACCTGTTGACTCCTTCATTCTATAGCTACAGTCCATACCTGTTGACTCCTTCATTCCAGGGCTACATTCCATACCTGTTGACTCCTTCATTCTATAGCTACAGTCCATACCTGTTGACTCCTTCATTCTATAGCTACAGTCCATACCTGTTGACTCCTTCATTCTATAGCTACAGTCCATACCTGTTGACTCCTTCAATCTATAGCTACAGTCCATACCTGTTGACTCCTTCATTCTATAGCTACAGTCCATACCTGTTGACTCCTTCATTCTATAGCTACAGTCCATACCTGTTGACTCCTTCATTCTATAGCTACAGTCCATACCTGTTGACTCCTTCATTCTATAGCTACAGTACATACATGTTGACTCCTTCATTCTATAGCTACAGTCCATACCTGTTGACTCCTTCATTCTATAGCTACAGTCCATACCTGTTGACTCCTTCATTCTATAGCTACAGTACATACCTGTTGACTCCTTCATTCTATAGCTACAGTCCATACCTGTTGACTCCTTCATTCTATAGCTACAGTCCATACCTGTTGACTCCTTCATTCTATAGCTACAGTCCATACCTGTTGACTCCTTCATTCTATAGCTACAGTCCATACCTGTTGACTCCTTCATTCTATAGCTACAGTCCATACCTGTTGACTCCTTCATTCCAGGGCTACAATTCCATACCTGTTGACTCCTTCATTCTATAGCTACAGTCCATACCTGTTGACTCCTTCATTCTATAGCTACAGTCCATACCTGTTGACTCCTTCATTCTATAGCTACAGTCCATACCTGTTGACTCCTTCATTCTATAGCTACAGTCCATACCTGTTGACTCCTTCATTCTATAGCTACAGTCCATACCTTTTGACTCCTTCATTCTATAGCTACAGTCCATACCTGTTGACTCCTTCATTCTATAGCTACAGTCCATACCTGTTTACTCCTTCATTCTATAGCCACAGTCCATACCTGTTGACTCCTTCATTCTATAGCTACAGTCCATACCTGTTGACTCCTTCATTCTATAGCTACAGTCCATACCTGTTGACTCCTTCATTCCAGGGCTACATTCCATACCTGTTGACTCCTTCATTCTATAGCTACAGTCCATACCTGTTGACTCCTTCATTCTATAGCTACAGTCCATACCTGTTGACTCCTTCATTCTATAGCTACAGTCCATACCTGTTGACTCCTTCATTCTATAGCTACAGTCCATACCTGTTGACTCCTTCATTCTATAGCTACAGTCCATACCTGTTGACTCCTTCATTCTATAGCTACAGTCCATACCTGTTGACTCCTTCATTCTATAGCTACAGTCCATACCTGTTGACTCCTTCATTCTATAGCTACAGTCCATACCTGTTGACTCCTTCATTCTATAGCTACAGTACATACATGTTGACTCCTTCATTCTATAGCTACAGTACATACATGTTGACTCCTTCATTCTATAGCTACAGTCCATACCTGTTGACTCCTTCATTCCAGGGCTACATTCCATACCTGTTGACTCCTTCATTCCACGGCCCTCACCTAATAATTTTGCACGCCCAATTTTTCAGTTTTTGATTTGTTAAAAAAGTTTGAAATATCCAATAAATGTCGTTCCACTTCATGATTGTGTCCCACTTGTTGATTCTTCACAAAAAATACAGTTTTATATCTTTATGTTTGAAGCCTGAAATGTGGCAAAAGGTCGCAAAGTTCAAGGGGGCCGAATACTTTCGCAAGGCACTGTAACCTTGGTCAAAAGTAGTGCACTAGATAATATGGTGCCATTTGACATATTATCTTGGTCAAAAGTAGTGCACTAGATAATAGGGTGCCATTTGAGATATAACCTTGGTCAAAAGGAGTGCACTAGGGAATAGGGTGCCATTTGAGATATAACCTTGGTCAAAAGTAGTGCACTAGATAATAGGGTGCCATTTCAAATCAAATCAAATCAAATTGTATTTGTCACATACACATGGTTAGCAGATGTTAATGCGAGTGTAGCGAAATGCTTGTGCTTCTAGTTCCGACAATGCAGTAATAACCAACAAGTAATCTAACTAACAATTCCAAAACTACTGTCTTATACACAGTGTAAGGGGATAAAGAATATGTACATAAAGATATATGAATGAGTGATGGTACAGAGCAGCATAGGCAAGATAGAGTAGATGGTATTGAGTACAGTATATACATATGAGATGAGTATGTAAACAAAGTGGCATAGTTAAAGTGGCTAGTGATACATGTATTACATAAGGATGCAGTAGATGATATAGAGTACAGTATATACATATACATATGAGATGAATAATGTAGGGTATGTAAACATTAAATTAGGTAGCATTGTTTAAAGTGGCTAGTGATATATTTTACATCATTTCCCATCAATTCCCATTATTATAGTAGCTGGAGTTGAGTCAGTGTGTTGTCAGCAGCCACTCAATGTTAGTGGTGGCTGTTTAACAGTCTGATGGCCTTGAGACAGAAGCTGTTTTTCAGTCTCTCGGTCCCAGCTTTGATGCACCTGTACTGACCTCGCCTTCTGGATGATAGCGGGTTGAACAGGCAGTGGCTCGGGTGGTTGTTGTCCTTGATGATCTTTATGGCCTTCCTGTAACATCGGGTGGTGTAGGTGTTCTGGAGGGCAGGTAGTTTGCCCCCGGTGATGCGTTGTGCAGACCTCACTACTCTCTGGAGAGCCTTACGGTTGTGGGCGGAGCAGTTGCCGTACCAGGCGGTGATACAGCCCGCCAGGATGCTCTCGATTGTGCATCTGTAGAAGTTTGTGAGTGCTTTTGGTGACAAGCCGAATTTCTTCAGCCTCCTGAGGTTGAAGAGGCGCTGCTGCGCCTTCTTCACGATGCTGTCTGTGTGAGTGGACCAATTCAGTTTGTCTGTGATGTGTATGCCGAGGAACTTAAAACTTACTACCCTCTCCACTACTGTTCCATCGATGTGGATAGGGGGGTGTTCCCTCTGCTGTTTCCTGAAGTCCACAATCATCTCCTTAGTTTTGTTGACGTTGATTGTGAGGTTATTTTCCTGACACCACACTCCGAGGGCCCTCACCTCCTCCCTGTAGGCCGTCTCGTCGTTGTTGGTAATCAAGCCTACCACTGTTGTGTCGTCCGCAAACTTGATGATTGAGTTGGAGGCGTGCGTGGCCACACAGTCGTGGGTGAACAGGGAGTACAGGAGAGGGCTCAGAACGCACCCTTGTGGGGCCCCAGTGTTGAGGATCAGCGGGGTGGAGATGTTGTTGCCTACCCTCACCACCTGGGGGCGGCCCGTCAGGAAGTCCAGTACCCAGTTGCACAGGGCGGGGTTGAGACCCAGGGTCTCGAGCTTGATGACGAGCTTGGAGGGTACTATGGTGTTGAATGCCGAGCTGTAGTCGATGAACAGCATTCTCACATAGGTATTCCTCTTGTCCAGATGGGTTAGGGCAGTGTGCAGTGTGGTTGAGATTGCATCGTCTGTGGACCTATTTGGGCGGTAAGCAAATTGGAGTGGGTCTAGGGTGTCATGTAGGGAGGAGGTGATATGGTCCTTGACTAGTCTCTCAAAGCACTTCATGATGACGGAAGTGAGTGCTACGGGGCGGTAGTCGTTTAGCTCAGTTACCTTAGCTTTCTTGGGAACAGGAACAATGGTGGCCCTCTTGAAGCATGTGGGAACAGCAGACTGGTATAGGGATTGATTGAATATGTCCGTAAACACACCGGCCAGCTGGTCTGCGCATGCTCTGAGGGCGCGGCTGGGGATGCCGTCTGGGCCTGCAGCCTTGCGAGGGTTAACACGTTTAAATGTTTTACTCACCTCGGCTGCAGTGAAGGAGAGTCCGCATGTTTTCGTTGCAGGCCGTGTCAGTGGCACTGTATTGTCCTCAAAGCGGGCAAAAAAGTTATTTAGTCTGCCTGGGAGCAAGACATCCTGGTCTGTGACTGGGCTGGTTTTCTTCTTGTAGTCTGTGATTGACTGTAGACCCTGCCACATACCTCTTGTGTCTGAGCCGTTGAATTGAGATTCGACTTTGTCTCTATACTGACGCTTAGCTTGTTTGATAGCCTTGCGGAGGGAATAGCTGCACTGTTTGTATTCGGTCATGTTACCAGTCACCTTGCCCTGATTAAAAGCAGTGGTTCGCGCTTTCAGTTTCACGCGAATGCTGCCATCAATCCACGGTTTCTGGTTAAGGAATGTTTTAATCGTTGCTATGGG
The DNA here is from genome assembly GCF_034236695.1 of Oncorhynchus nerka. NCBI lineage: Eukaryota > Metazoa > Chordata > Actinopteri > Salmoniformes > Salmonidae > Oncorhynchus > Oncorhynchus nerka. The sequence continues at coordinate 7,632,967 of NC_088412.1, forward strand.
AACGACATCTTCAACGCACGTTCTAATGAACTCGCACACCGAATCAGCGTATTCGTCAATGTTGTTATCTGACGCAATACGAAACATATCCCAGTCCACGTGATGGAAGCAGTCTTGGAGTGTGGAATCCGCTTGGTCGGACCAGCGTTGGACAGACCTCAGCGTGGGAGCTTCTTGTTTTAGTTTCTGTCTGTAGGCAGGGATCAGCAAAATGGAGTCGTGGTCAGCTTTTCCAAAAGGAGGACGGGGCAGGGCCTTATATGCCTCGCGGAAGTTAGAATAACAATGATCCAGGGTTTTTCCAGCCCTGGTTGCGCAATCGATATGCTGATACAATTTAGGGAGTCTTGTTTTCAGATTAGCCTTGTTAAAATCCCCAGCTACAATGAATGCAGCCTCAGGATGTATGGATTCCAGTTTGCAAAGAGTCAAATAAAGTTCGTTCAGAGCCATCGATGTGTCTGCTTGGGGGGGAATATATACGGCTGTGATTATAATCGAAGAGAATTCTCTTGGTAGATAATGCGGTCGACATTTGATTGTGAGGAATTCTAAATCAGGTGATCACACCACGTCTCATTAGCCATAAGGCATACGCCCCCACTCCTCTTCTTAACAGAAAGATGTTTGTTTCTGTCGGCGCGATGCGTGGAGAAACCCGCTGGCTGCACCGCCTCCGATAGCGTCTCTCCAGTGAGCCATGTTTCCGTGAAGCAAAGAACGTTACAGTCTCGGATGTCCCTCTGGAATGCTACCCTTGCTCGGATTTCATCAACCTTGTTGTCAAGAGACTGGACATTGGCGAGAAGAATGCTAGGGAGTGGTGCACGATGTGCCCGTCTCCGGAGTCTGACCAGAAGACCGCTATGTTTCCCTCTTTTACGAAGTCGTTTTTTTGGGTCGCCGGATGGGATCCATTCCGTTGTCCTGGTTGAAAGGCAGAACACAGGATCCACTTTGCGAAAATCATATTCTTGGTCGTACTGATGGTGAGTTGACGCTGATCTTATATTCAGTAGTTCTTTTCGACTGTATGTAATATAACCTAAGATGACCTGGGGTACTAATGTAAGAAATAACACGTAAAAAACAAAAAACTGCATAGTTTCCTAGGAACGCGAAGCGAGGCGGCCATCTCTGTCGGCGCCGGAAGTCAAAAGATATAACCTTGGTCAAAAGTAGTGCACTAGATAATAGGGTGCCATTTGAGATATAACCTTGGTCAAAAGTAGTGCACTAGATAATAGGGTGCCATTTGAGATATAACCTTGGTCAAAAGTAGTGCACTAGATAATAGGGTGCCATTTGAGATATAACCTTGGTCAAAAGTAGTGCACTAGAAAATAGGGTGCCATTTGAGATATAACCTTGGTCAAAAGTAGTGCACTAGATAATAGGGTGCCATTTGAGATATAACCTTGGTCAAAAGTAGTGCACTAGGGAATAGAGTGACACAGCCCACAGTGATCCCTACTGACCAGAGCAGAGAGCACAAGCACAGGGTGAAAAACCGTCTTTATGGATTTCAAACCAAACATTTAATATTTCACAGTAATGGCATTTGTCTCCCTTTTTTCCCAGGCAGAGTTATGATGATTCTTGGTATAAACCGATACATCCCTGAACCTGCTGAAGGAATGAAAAGGATCCCGGGTTGGGAAGGCTGTTTAGGATCTGTGATATGGTGTGAAGAGTAGCGTGGGAGGGTTCATCACCTCTCTGTTATTGTTGCCCTGCCGGGGGAAATTGATGATGTCCTGCTCTTCATGGTTAATTCACTCATTTAGAATTGGAAATGATTTGTGGGATTGTTGCTGCTGTTGCTGCTGAGGCGTGGGTCTAATGTCCATGTCTGTTTGGAAGATGAATTGAGAGAGGGGAGGGGGGGGGTTGCGAAAGATGGCAAAGCTATGAATATGAGCTTTTTATTCAATCAGTGTACATGTCTGTGGATACAGAGCTTCTATCTGGGGGATTACTATAGATGTCTAAAGATGTCTTACTAATGCCCTGGGACCTAATAACGATTTATAGAGAAAGCCTTTACATACTGTATCAGCTTCTCTGGTCCAGAGCCATATATATAGAGAGTTGGGGCGTAGGTCACTCCAGAACCATATATTTAGAGATTTAGGCTATAGGTCACTCCAGACCGTATATTTAGAGAGTTGGGCCATAGGTCACTCCAGACCAAATATTTAGAGAGTTAGGCTATAGGTCACTCCAGACCGTATATTTAGAGAGTTGGGCCGTAGGTCACTCCAGACCAAATATTTAGAGAGTTAGGCTATAGGTCACTCCAGAACCATATATTTAGAGAGTTGGGCCGTAGGTCACTCCAGAACCATATATTTAGAGAGTTGGGCCATTTGTCACTCCAGAACCATATATTTAGAGAGTTGGGCCGTAGGTCACTCCAGAACCATATATTTAGAGAGTTGGGCCATAGGTCACTCCAGAACCATATATTTAGAGAGTTAGGCTATAGGTCACTCCAGAACCATATATTTAGAGAGTTAGGCTATAGGTCACTCCAGACCGTATATTTAGAGAGTTGGGCCGTAGGTCACTCCAGAACCATATATTTAGAGAGTTAGGCTATAGGTCACTCCAGACCGTATATTTAGAGAGTTGGGCCGTAGGTCACTCCAGAACCATATATTTAGAGAGTTAGGCTATAGGTCACTCCAGAACCATATATTTAGAGAGTTAGGCTATAGGTCACTCCAGACCGTATATTTAGGGGTGGCAGGGTAGCCTAGTGGTTAGAGCGTTAGACTAGTAACCGAAAGGTTGCAAGTTCAAATCCCCGAGCTGACAAGGAACGAATCTGTCGTTCTGCCCCTGAACAGGCAGTTAACCCGCTGTTCCTAGGCCGTCATTGAAAATAAGAATTTGTTCTTAACTGACTTGCCTAGTAAAATAAAGGTAACATTTTTTAAAAATTAGAGAGTTGGGCCATTAGTCACTCCAGAAGCATATATTTAGAGATTTAGGCTATAGGTCACTCCAGAACCATATATTTAGAGAGTTAGGCTATAGGTCACTCCAGACAGTATATTTAGAGAGTTAGGCTATAGGTCACTCCAGACCGTATATTTAGAGAGTTAGGCTATAGGTCACTCCAGACCGTATATTTAGAGAGTTAGGGTATGGGTCACTCCAGAACGTATATTTAGAGAGTTGGGCCATAGGTCACTCCAGAACCATATATTTAGAGAGTTAGGCTATAGGTCACTCCAGACCGTATATTTAGAGAGTTAGGGTATGGGTCACTCCAGAACGTGTATTTAGAGAGTTGGGCCATAGGTCACTCCAGAACCATATATTTAGAGAGTTAGGCTATAGGTCACTCCAGACCGTATATTTAGAGAGTTAGGGTATGGGTCACTCCAGACCGTATATTTAGAGAGTTAGGCTATAGGTCACTCCAGAACGTATATTTAGAGAGTTAGGGTATGGGTCACTCCAGACCGTATATTTAGAGAGTTAGGCTATAGGTCACTCCAGAACGTATATTTAGAGAGTTAGGGTATGGGTCACTCCAGAACGTATATTTAGAGAGTTGGGGTATGGGTCACTCCAGACCGTATATTTAGAGAGTTGGGGTATGGGTCACTCCAGACCGTATATTTAGAGAGTTGGGGTATGGGTCACTCCAGACCGTATATTTAGAGAGTTGGGGTATGGGTCACTCCAGACCGTATATTTAGAGAGTTGGGGTATGGGTCACTCCAGAACGTATATTTAGAGAGTTGGGCCATTGGTCACTCCAGAACCATATATTTAGAGAGTTAGGCTATAGGTCACTCCAGACCGTATATTTAGAGAGTTAGGGTATGGGTCACTCCAGAACGTGTATTTAGAGAGTTAGGCCATTGGTCACTCCAGACCGTATATTTAGAGAGTTAGGCCATTGGTCACTCCAGACCGTATATTTAGAGAGTTAGGCCATTGGTCACTCCAGAACGTATATTTAGAGAGTTGGGCCATTGGTCACTCCAGAACCATATATTTAGAGAGTTAGGCTATAGGTCACTCCAGACCGTATATTTAGAGAGTTAGGCTATAGGTCACTCCAGACCGTATATTTAGAGAGTTAGGGTATGGGTCACTCCAGACCGTATATTTAGAGAGTTAGGGTATGGGTCACTCCAGAGCCATATATTTAGAGAGTTGGGGTATGGGTCACTCCAGACAGTATATTTAGAGAGTTAGGGTATGGGTCACTCCAGAACGTATGTTTAGAGAGTTAGGACAACTTTTAAAATGTTGAATAATGCAGAAATCTCATTGCTCAAACTCTCCAAAGGGTAATGCCATCTTGCAACCTTGGGACGTACAAACCCTAAACCTTTTGCATTTAACTTCAACAGTGTGATGTCAGATTTGGGAAGTCCCACAGATCCCGTTTAGACTTTAATGCTCTTTAAATACATGACCAAATATATATTTTTTTATAACCAAACCAAGATAGACCACAGCCTGTTGTTTCCAATGGGAACAAACGAGTCGTAGTGGGCAGAGCCAATCACCAACTAGCAGTATCCTATTGGCCCATTCCTGGGTGGCAGGGTTGCCTAGTGGTTAGAGCGTTGGACTAGTAACCGGAAGGTTGCAAGTTCAATCCCCCGAGCTGACAAGGTACAAATCTGTCGTTCTGCCCCTGAACAGGCAGTTAACGCCAAGCCAGATGCTTCACATTGCTTCCTCTCATTACCATATCTGGTTGTGAGTGGAAACGCCAAGCCGGATGCTTCACATTCATACGTCCGATTAAATATCTATCTCATTGTTGTGTCGGTGACATTACTCTGGGTCAGTCTACTTGACGACCACGCTGTCATTTACAGCCCCAGTTTATGTCTCCAGTCCTTAATCAATCAGAGAGACAAACGGTTAAACAC
>NC_088412.1:7642873-7645373 GCF_034236695.1 Oncorhynchus nerka
GAGAGGAGGAGGAGAGGAGAGAGGTACTGTTGAAGAGGAGAGGAGAGAGGTACTATTGAAGTGGAGAGGAGGAGGAGAGGAGAGAGGTACTGTTGAAGAGGAGAGGAGGAGGAGAGGAGAGAGGTACTGTTGAAGAGGAGAGGAGGAGGAGAGGAGAGAGGTACTGTTGAAGAGGAGAGGAGGAGGAGAGGAGAGAGGTACTGTTGAAGAGGAGAGGAGAAGGAGAGGAGAGAGGTACTGTTGAAGAGGAGAGGAGGAGGAGAGGAGAGGGGTACTGTTGAAAAGGAGAGGAGGAGGAGAGGAGAGAGGTACTGTTGAAGTGGAGAGGAGAAGGAGAGGAGAGAGGTACTGTTGAAGTGGAGAGGAGGAGGAGAGGAGAGAGGTACTGTTGAAGTGGAGAGGAGGAGGAGAGGAGAGGAGAGAGGTACTGTTGAAGTGGAGAGGAGGAGGAGAGGAGAGAGGTACTGTTGAAGTGGAGAGGAGGAGGAGAGGAGAGAGGTACTGTTGAAGTGGAGAGGAGGAGGAAAGGAGAGAGGTACTGTTGAAGAGGAGAGGATTTGGAGAGGAGAGGGGTACTGTTGAAGAGGAGAGGAGAGAGGTACTGTTGAAGAGGAGAGGAGGAGGAGAGGAGAGAGGTACTGTTGAAGAGGAGAGGAGAGAGGTACTATTGAAGTGGAGAGGAGAGAGGTACTGTTGAAGTGGAGAGGAGGAGGAGAGGAGAGAGGTACTGTTGAAGAGGAGAGGAGGAGGAGAGGAGAGAGGTACTGTTGAAGAGGAGAGGAGGAGGAGAGGAGAGAGGTACTGTTGAAGAGGAGAGGAGGAGGAGAGGAGAGAGGTACTGTTGAAGAGGAGAGGAGAAGGAGAGGAGAGGGGTACTGTTGAAAAGGAGAGGAGGAGGAGAGGAGAGAGGTACTGTTGAAGTGGAGAGGAGGAGGAGAGGAGAGAGGTACTGTTGAAGAGGAGAGGAGAAGGAGAGGAGAGGGGTACTGTTGAAGTGGAGAGGAGGAGGAGAGGAGAGAGGTACTGTTGAAGAGGAGAGGAGGAGGAGAGGAGAGGGGTACTGTTGAAGTGGAGAGGAGGAGGAGAGGAGAGGGGTACTGTTGAAGTGGAGAGGAGAAGGAGAGGAGAGAGGTACTGTTGAAGTGGAGAGGAGGAGGAGAGGAGAGAGGTACTGTTGAAGTGGAGAGGAGGAGGAGAGGAGAGGAGAGAGGTACTGTTGAAGTGGAGAGGAGGAGGAGAGGAGAGAGGTACTGTTGAAGTGGAGAGGAGGAGGAGAGGAGAGAGGTACTGTTGAAGTGGAGAGGAGGAGGAAAGGAGAGAGGTACTGTTGAAGAGGAGAGGATTTGGAGAGGAGAGGGGTACTGTTGAAGAGGAGAGGAGAGAGGTACTGTTGAAGAGGAGAGGAGGAGGAGAGGAGAGAGGTACTGTTGAAGAGGAGAGGAGAGAGGTACTATTGAAGTGGAGAGGAGAGAGGTACTGTTGAAGTGGAGAGGAGGAGGAGAGGAGAGAGGTACTGTTGAAGAGGAGAGGAGGAGGAGAGGAGAGAGGTACTGTTGAAGAGGAGAGGAGGAGGAGAGGAGAGAGGTACTGTTGAAGAGGAGAGGAGGAGGAGAGGAGAGAGGTACTGTTGAAGAGGAGAGGAGAAGGAGAGGAGAGAGGTACTGTTGAAGAGGAGAGGAGGAGGAGAGGAGAGGGGTACTGTTGAAAAGGAGAGGAGGAGGAGAGGAGAGAGGTACTGTTGAAGAGGAGAGGAGGAGGAGAGGAGAGGGGTACTGTTGAAAAGGAGAGGAGGAGGAGAGGAGAGAGGTACTGTTGAAGTGGAGAGGAGGAGGAGAGGAGAGAGGTACTGTTGAAGAGGAGAGGAGAAGGAGAGGAGAGGGGTACTGTTGAAGTGGAGAGGAGGAGGAGAGGAGAGAGGTACTGTTGAAGAGGAGAGGAGGAGGAGAGGAGAGGGGTACTGTTGAAGTGGAGAGGAGGAGGAGAGGAGAGGGGTACTGTTGAAGTGGAGAGGAGAGAGGTACTGTTGAAGAGGAGAGGAGAGAGGTACTGTTGAAGTGGAGAGGAGAGAGGTACTGTTGAAGTGGAGAGGAGGAGGAGAGACTAGCCTGTCAAGGTCACACAGAGGAGAGAAGGCCCTGAACGAGCCCTGGACTAGCCTGTCAAGGTCACACAGAGGAGAGAAGGCCCTGAACGAGCCCTGGACTAGCCTGTCAAGGTCACACAGAGGAAAGAAGGCCCTGAACGAGCCCTGGACTAGCCTGTCAAGGTCACACAGAGGAGAGAAGGCCCTGAACGAGCCCTGGACTAGCCTGTCAAGGTCACACAGAGGAGAGAAGGCCCTGAACGAGCCCTGGACTAGCCTGTCAAGGTCACACAGAGGAGAGAAGGCCCTGAACGAGCCCTGGACTAGCCTGTCAAGGTCACACAGAGGAAAGAAGGCCCTGAACGAGCCCTGGACTAGCCTGTCAAGGTCACACAGAGGAGAGAAGGCCCTGAACGA
>NC_088412.1:7657873-7662873 GCF_034236695.1 Oncorhynchus nerka
AGTAACATGACTGAGGGTATAGATGTAGTAGTAACATGACTGAGGGTATAGATGTAGTAGTAACAGGACTGGGGGTATAGATGTAGTAATATCAGGATTGAGGGTATAGATGTAGTAGTAACATGACTGAGGGTATAGATGTAGTAGTAACATGTAACAGGACTGAGGGTATAGATGTAGTATTAACAGGACTGGGGGTATAGATGTAGTAGTAACAGGACTGAGGGTATAGATGTAGTAATAACAGGCCTGAGGGTATAGATGTAGTATTAACAGGACTGGGGGTATAGATGTAGTAGTAACAGGACTGAGGGTATAGATGTAGTAGTATCAGGACTGAGGGTATAGATGTAGTAGTAACAGGACTGAGGGTATAGATGTAGTAGTAACAGGACTGAGGGTATAGATGTAGTAGTAACAGGACTGAGGGTATAGATGTAGTAATAACAGGACTGAGGGTATAGATGTAGTAGTAACAGGACTGAGGGTATAGATGTAGTATTAACAGGACTGAGGGTATAGATGTAGTATTAACAGGACTGAGGGTATAGATGTAGTAATAACAGGACTGAGGGTATAGATGTAGTATTAACAGGACTGAGGGTATAGATGTAGTAATAACAGGACTGAGGGTATAGATGTAGTATTAACAGGACTGAGGGTATAGATGTAGTAGTAACAGGACTGAGGGTATAGATGTAGTAGTAACAGGACTGAGGGTATAGATGTAGTAGTAACAGGACTGAGGGTATAGATGTAGTAGTAACAGGACTGAGGGTATAGATGTAGTAGTAACAGGACTGGGGGTATAGATGTAGTAGTAACAGGACTGGGGGTATAGATGTAGTATTAACAGGACTGAGGGTATAGATGTAGTAATAACAGGCCTGGGGGTATAGATGTAGTATTAACAGGACTGAGGGTATAGATGTAGTAATAACAGGCCTGGGGGTATAGATGTAGTAGTAACAGGACTGAGGGTATAGATGTAGTAATAACAAGACTGGGGGTATAGATGTAGTAGTAACAGGACTGAGGGTATAGATGTAGTATTAACAGGACTGAGGGTATAGATGTAGTAGTAACAGGACTGAGGGTATAGATGTAGTAGTAACAGGACTGAGGGTATAGATGTAGTAATAACAGGACTGAGGGTATAGATGTAGTAATAACAGTAGATAATATACATAGTATACACAGCATTTCATTTTCATTACAATTCAGCCAGTCAGCAGATGCTTCCATCCAGAGCAACCCACAGCTAGTGCATTTATCTTATTAAGATAGGTGATACAACCACATATCACAGTCACATCCATGACCACGTATCACGTGCATTATACTCTACATAATACTATGCTAAATAAAATAGAAGATGCATAATAATGTCTGTGTTGTCTCTTTCACAGTCCCCGTCGTTCCGTAAGATGTTCTTTTATCTGATTTGTGGAATCTGGTTTTAATGCTAGTTTGAGTTACCTGGGGTGGCAGAGAGTTCCACGTAGTCGTGGCTCTATTTAATTCGGTGTGTTTCCCAGCCTCTCTTCTGTACCTGGGGACTGTGAGGAGACCTCTGGTCTTGTTTGATACCATATTGATTGTCCGGACTGTGTGCCAACTGCTTGAACAGACAATTTGGTACCGTCAAACAATCAATACCTCGCACAAAGACCAATATTGATGCAGTCGATCTATTCTCCATTTTAAGCCAGGAGGGATTGACCTGCATGTCATTGACATTGTCCCTTCGTGTACATCTAAGTGCAGTACATGTTGCTCTGTTCTCGACCAACTGCGATATCCTTCTTTGACGCACCTGACCACACAACTGGACAGTAGCGTAGCCTAGCGGTTAGAGTGTAGAGGTGGCAGGTAGCCTAGCGGTTAGAGTGTAGAGGTGGCAGGTAGCCTCGTGGTTAGAGTGTAGAGGCGGCAGGTAGCCTCGTGGTTAGAGTGTAGAGGCGGCAGGTAGCCTCGTGGTTAGAGTGTAGAGGCGGCAGGTAGACTAGCGGTTAGAGTGTAGAGGCGGCAGGTAGCCTAGCGGTTAGAGTGTAGAGGCAGGAGGGAATCTAGTTGTTAAGAGCGTTGGGACAGTAAAGGAAATGTTGCTGGATCAAATCCCCGAGCTGACAAGGTAAAACATCTGCCGTTCTGCCCCCTGAACACAGCAGTTAACCCACTGTTCCGTGGATGTTGATTGTGGCAGCCCCCCCCACCCCACACACCTCTCTGATTCAGAGGGGTTGGGTTAAATGCGGAAGACACATTTCAGTTGAAGGCATTCAGTTGTACAACTGACTAGGTATCCCTCTTTCCCTAGTCTAGGTCCTGTCTGGTTGACTGAGATATCAAGACAGCAGAGCAATGCCTTATCATGGAACGACCTCTTCCCGTTTCAGAACGACCTCTTCCCGTTTCAGAACGACCTCTTCCCGTTTCAGAACGACCTCTTCCCGTTTCAGAACGACCTCTTCCCGTTTCAGAACGTCCTCTTCCCGTTTCAGAACGACCTCTTCCCGTTTCAGAACGTCCTCTTCCCGTTTCAGAACGACCTCTTCCCGTTTCAGAACGACCTCTTCCCGTTTCAGAACGATCTCTTCCCGTTTCAGAACGACCTCTTCCCATTTCAGTAACCATTGAGTCTATATGTTTTGACCATAAAATCAAAATCAAATTTTATTTGTCACATACACATGGTTAGCAGATTTGTCCATGATAGCTTGAGAGAGAGAGAGAGAGAACATTAAGCTTTTACTATCTCATCCTGGAATATACAAGGTCTGAGGTCATCTGCCTTTGGATGAAAGAGCAGGAACCTGGACTTCACCAAATATATCAGAAATAAAAACATTGTCATCCTACAAGAAACATGGTTTAGAGGAGATGGAACCACTGGTTGCCCTTTAAGTTACAGAGAGCTGGTAGTCCCATCCACCGAACTACCAGGTGTGAAACAGGGAAGGGACTCAGGGGGTATGCTAATTTGGTATAGAGCAGACCTAACTCACTCCATTAAATTAATCAAAACAGGAACATTTTACATCTGGCTAGAAATGAAAAAAAAAACTAATCTCAACAGAGAAAAATGTCCTCCTGTGTGCTACCTATACCCCCCCACTAGAATCCCCATACTTTAATGAAGACAGCTTCTCCATCCTAGAAGGAGAGGTCAATAATTTCCCGACCCATATACTAGTCTGTGGTGACCTAAATGCCAGAACTGGACAAGAACCTGACACTCTCAGCACACAGGGCGGACAAACACCTACCTGGAGGTGACAGCATTCCGTCACGGATATGACCCCCTAGACACAACTACTACAAAACAACCAACAAAAAAAATTGTCAAAACTCCTGCAGCTCTGTCACACGCTGGGTCTGTACATAGTCAATGGTAGGCTTCGAGGGGACTCTTACGGCAGGCACACCTACAGCTCATCTCCTGGCAGTAGTACTGTAGACTACTTTATCACCGACCTCAACCAAGAGTCTCTCAGAGCGTTCACAGTCAGCCCACTGACATTCTTATCAGACTACATCAAAACCACAGTCTAATAGAAACAAACCAAGAGTCTCTCAGAGCGTTCACAGTCAGCCCACTGACATTCTTATCAGACTACATCAAAACCACAGTCTAATAGAAACAAAGCAATAATCATGTGGCATCAAGGCCAAACATACTGTTCAGAAATGAAAGTAGAAACCAGAAAACAATCAACCAAGAATGAATTGAATCCCTTTTAGAAAACGTCCTGGACAAAAGGTTTCAGTGACTCTCAGCTTCGCTATTTGTTGATGTTATCCTACGTGAAATGATCAAATATACAGACCACAAATTCCAACTGGCTACACTTAAACTCTTTAACATCATCCTCAGCTCTGGCATCTTCCCCAATATTTGGAACCAAGGACTGATCACCCCAATCCACAAAAGTGGAGACAAATTTGACCCCAATAACTACCGTGGGATATGCATCAACAGTAATCTTGGGAAAATCCTCTGCATTATCATTAACAGCAGACTTGTACAATTCCTCAGTGAAAACAATGTACTGAGCAAATGTCAAATTAGCTTTTTACCAAATTACCGTACAACAGACCATGTATTCACCCTGCACATCCTAAATGACAAACAAACAAACCAAAACAAAGGCAAAAGCTTCTCATGGTTTGTTAATTTAAAAAAAGTGTTTGTCTCAATTTGGAATGAGGGTCTGCTATTCAACGTGATAGAAAGTGGTGTTGGGGGAAAAATATACGACATTATAAAATCTATGTACACAAAAAAACATTGGCAAAAAAACACACACATTTCTTTCCACAGTGCCGTGGGGTGAGACAGGGATGCAGCTTAAGCCCCACTCTCTTCAACATATATATCAACGAATTGGCGAGGGCACTAGAACAGTCTGCAGCACCCGGCCTCACCCTACTAGAATCAGAAGTCAAAAGTCTACTGTTTGCTGATGATCTGGTGCTTCTGTCCACAACCAAGAAAGGCCTACAGCAGCACCTAGATCTTCTGCATAGATTCTGTCAGACCTGGGCCCTGACAGTAAATCTCAGTAAGGCAAAAATAATGATGCTCCAAAACAGGTCCAGTTGCCAGGACCACAAATACAAATTTCATCTAGACACTGTTGCCCTAGAGCACACAAAAAACTATACATACCTTGGCCTAAACATCAGCACCACAGGTAACTTCCACAAAGCTGTGAACGATCTGAGAGACAAAGCAAGAAGTGTCTTCTGTGCCATTGAAAGGAACATAAAATTCGACATACCAATTAGAATCTGGCAAAAAATACTTGAATCAGTTATTGAACCCACTGCCCTTTATGGTTGTGAGGTCTGGGGTCCACTCACCAACAAAGAATTCACAAAATGGGACCAAATTGAGACTCTGCATGCAGAATTCTGCAAAATGTCCTCTGTGTACAACGTAGAACACCAAATAATGGATGCAGATTCCCGCTTAATGATCTAAATCCAGAGAAGAG
>NC_088412.1:7667873-7690373 GCF_034236695.1 Oncorhynchus nerka
GAGACATACTAAGAACGTGTGTGACTACTACTACTAGGAATGGCTGAATTGATGTGAGACATACTAAGAACGTGTGTGACTACTACTAGGAATGGCTGAATTGATGTGAGACATACTAAGAACGTGTGTGACTACTACTAGGAATGGCTGAATTGATGTGAGACATACTAAGAACGTGTGACTACTACTAGGAATGGCTGATTTGATGTGAGACATACTAAGAACGTGTGTGACTACTACTAGGAATGGCTGAATTGATGTGAGACATACTAAGAACGTGTGTGACTACTACTACTAGGAATGGCTGAATTGATGTGAGACATACTAAGAACGTGTGTGACTACTACTAGGAATGGCTGAATTGATGTGAGACATACTAAGAACGTGTATGACTACTACTAGGAATGGCTGAATTGATGTGAGACATACTAAGAACGTGTGTGACTACTACTACTAGGAATGGCTGAATTGATGTGAGACATACTAAGAACCTGCGTGACTACTACTAGGAATGGCTGAATTGATGTGAGACATACTAAGAACGTGTGTGACTACTACTAGGAATGGCTGAATTGATGTGAGACATACTAAGAACGTGTGTGACTACTACTACTAGGAATGGCTGAATTGATGTGAGACATACTAAGAACGTGTGTGACTACTACTACTAGGAATGGCTGAATTGATGTGAGACATACTAAGAACGTGTGTGACTACTACTACTAGGAATGGCTGAATTGATGTGAGACATACTAAGAACGTGTGTGACTACTACTAGGAATGGCTGAATTGATGTGAGACATACTAAGAACGTTTGTGACTACTACTAGGAATGGCTGAATTGATGTGAGACATACTAAGAACGTGTGTGACTACTACTAGGAATGGCTGAATTGATGTGAGACATACTAAGAACGTGTGTGACTACTACTACTAGGAATGGCTGAATTGATGTGAGACATACTAAGAACGTGTCTTGCTTAAATCATTCATTGCCCAAGGTTGCAGTACTGTATGCACACAGTTCAGAATGTATTGGATATAAATATATTAATATACACAATGTATTGGATAGTAATATATTAATATACAGAATGCAATGCTATATGGTCCATGTGTTATGTATTGATATGTGCAAATGTCCTCCATCAGCAGTGTGTTAACAGGGTGGTTGATGTAGGGTAATGTCCTGTGTTAACAGGGTGGTTGATGTAGGGTAATGTCCTGTGTTAACAGGGTGGTTGATGTAGGGTAATGTCCTGTGATAACAGGGTGGTTGATGTAGGGTAATGTCCTGTGTTAACAGGGTGGTTGATGTAGGGTAATGTCCTGTGATAACAGGGTGGTTGATGTAGGGTAATGTCCTGTGTTAACAGGGTGGTTGATGTAGGGTAATGTCCTGTGATAACAGGGTGGTTGATGTAGGGTAATGTCCTGTGTTAACAGGGTGGTTGATGTAGGGTAATGTCCTGTGTTAACAGGGTGGTTGATGTAGGGTAATGTCCTGTGTTAACAGGGTGGTTGATGTAGGGTAATGTCCTGTGATAACAGGGTGGTTGATGTAGGGTAATGTCCTGTGATAACAGGGTGGTTGATGTAGGGTAATGTCCTGTGTTAACAGGGTGGTTGATGTAGGGTAATGTCCTGTGATAACAGGGTGGTTGATGTAGGGTAATGTCCTGTGTTAACAGGGTGGTTGATGTAGGGTAATGTCCTGTGTTAACAGGGTGGTTGATGTAGGGTAATGTCCTGTGATAACAGGGTGGTTGATGTAGGGTAATGTCCTGTGTTAACAGGGTGGTTGATGTAGGGTAATGTCCTGTGTTAACAGGGTGGTTGATGTAGGGTAATGTCCTCCATTACCATTGTGTTAACAGGGTGGTTGTTGTAGGGTAATGTCGTCCTCAGGACTGCTCTAGCAACAGCAGCATGTCCCAGGAATATAAAACACTCATCACTCTCATCCCTGGGATGCTGCTTCCTGTTGTGACTGTCGAGGCAGTGTGTGTGTTCTCCTCGTCGGTCAAGACTGCGGTGGTCTGGAAAGGAGCTGGGGTTAACGAGAGAGAATCATCTCTGAAGCCCAACACACCCACGCTCTACATTGCAGTGCAATGCTTCCTCTAGCCAGCCAACCAGTCAGCCAACCAGCCAGCCAGCCTGCATGTACCTAGCCAATCAGTGTGGACATACACAAAGCCAAGCAGTGCATCTGTGGCAGCCCTTGTGTCTATGGCCAACCCATTTCTGGTCTGCGGGCGGTGGTCTTCTGGCAGGGAGTTGGGGTTAACGAGAGAGAGAAACATCTCTGCTGGCCAACACTCCTACGCTCTCTATCCCAGACAGAGCAGCCTTCAGCCAGGCAGTATGGACACAGGCACAGCCAGGCACACTGTAAGCAAAATGATAGTCCCTTCAACTATATCTATATCTTTATCTATATCAATATCTTTATCTAGATCTAGATCTATATCAATATCTTTATCTATATCTATATCAATATCTTTATCTATATATATATATATATATATATATATATATCAATATCATTATATTTATCTATATCTTTATTTCTATATCAATATCTTTATCTATATATATATATCAATATCTTTATCTATATCTATATCTTTATCTTTATTTTCTATATCAATATCTTTATCTAGATCTATATCTATATCAATAGCTTTATCTATATCAATGTCTTTATCTAGATCTATATCTTTATCTATATCAATATCTTTATCTATATATATATATATCAATGTCTTTATCTAGATCTAGATCTATATCAATATCTAGGAAATAAATGAAAAGTTTGGATTTTTTGGGGGACAAATATTAATCTATTATTTGTATTTAATACTAAACTTCCTCCATACTTATATTAATTTGTATGGGTTCCTTTTGTATGGGTTACCTTCTGGCAAGTCCCGTGACACATGTGGGGGTTGTAGAGTCTCCCCTTTCCACGTGGGATCATATTGGTTTTGAAGCTCAAATGGTTCGGACTTCACAGATAGAAGTTTGCACATCAGCGCTACCTTTTTCCGGGATGTGCCACCTTACACCGCAGAAGTCTCATGGTCTGACAAACACCGCTGTAGCTCTGCTACCTTCCACCGCAGATGTCTCATGGTTGGACAAACACCTCTGTAGCTCTGCTACCTTCCACCGCAGATGTCTCATGGTTGGACAAACATCGCTGTAGCTCTGCTACCTTCCACCGCAGATGTCTCATGTTTGGACAAACACCGCTGTAGCTCTGCTACCTTCCACCGCAGATGTCTCATGGTTGGACAAACACCTCTGTAGCTCTGCTACCTTCCACCGCAGATGTCTCATGTTTGGACAAACACCGCTGTAGCTCTGCTACCTTCCACCGCAGATGTCTCATGGTTGGACAAACACCTCTGTAGCTCTGCTACCTTCCACCGCAGATGTCTCATGGTTGGACAAACACCGCTGTAGCTCTGCCACCTTCCACCGCAGATGTCTCATGGTCTGACAAACACCTCTGTAGCTCTGCCACCTTCCACAGCAGATGTCTCATGGTCTGACAAACACCTCTGTAGCTCTGCTACCTTCCACCGCAGATGTCTCATGTTCTGACAAACACCTCTGTAGCTCTGCCACCTTCCACAGCAGATGTCTCATGGTTGGACAAACACCTCTGTAGCTCTGCCACCTTCCACAGCAGATGTCTCATGTTTGGACAAACACCGCTGTAGCTCTGCTACCTTCCACAGCAGATGTCTCATGTTTGGACAAACACCGCTGTAGCTCTGCTACCTTCCACAGCAGATATCTCATGGTTGGACAAACACCGCTGTAGCTCTGCCTAGATGAGGAAGGCCGATAAAGGCAAAACTCATATCTAGCTGAAACTCATGATTTTGGACGGTGATTTCGATGGGAAGTTTTACCTGAACTTAAAAATATTTATTTGCCCAAACTTCGCTTCAACTTCAGAAAACGTAGGCAAAAATTCTGTCCACTTAAAATGATGTATTTGCTCAACTTGTGTTTATATGTTTACTAAACTCAAAAATTATTATTTATTTATCTTCACAAAACAAAACTGTGAAAACTAATTACAAACACTTTGAATTTTGACATACAATGTTTTCATACTTACAAATTTGACACGTTGACATACATGATGACATTGTGAATGTTCATTTATACAGTCATTATTATTCAACATGTCCTAACCTGGGGTTTGAACTCACAACCTTTTGGTTCATGGCCTATTTATTGCCTTTACCTCCCTTATCCTACCTCATTTGCACACACTGTATATACATTTTTTTTCTACTGTATTATTGACAGTATGTTTGTTTATTCCATGTGTAACTCTCTGTTGTTGTATGTGTCGAACTGCTTTGCTTTATCTTGGCCAGGTCACAGTTGTAAACAAGAACTTGTTCTCAACTAGCTTATCTGGTTAAATAAAGGTGAAATAGAAAATAAAAACCGGCATTCCAATCTTCCTGCCATGCCATCAGTACATTGGGGGTTTTCTATATAGCTATTTTATGTTACTTTAGTGTATTTTTCACTGAGCTGAGATTTACTCTGAAGTGCAAAGTGTAGCAACACAGGTGAAAGCAGGCTATTGACATAGACATGTTGGCGTAGCAAGATCAGTATGCCGTGAACCCAAGATATGAATTGCTCCGGTGCCATTGTTGAAAACTCCTCCACCACGTGCCTGTCGAAAGCCTCCTCTCCTACTCAGCCTCCCGACACAAGCCTCTACCAAGCGGCTGTGATGCTGTACCTAGGCTTTTGTCCCCTGTCTTGTTCAGGTTCCCCCTGCCACATGCCCCCTTCTCCTGAACTTCGCTCACCTTTCCAACATACACTTACATGCACACACTCACCTCAGTCTCTGATCTGAATCTTTAGCCTGTGGACTTTTTTTAAACTCCGGAACTTGTTGCTTTTAGATTTTTTTTATTAGTTGGTCTTTGTTATTTTATTGTATCTTTGGTCTATTTGTGATTAGTGCGTAACAGGCCTATAGATAGGCGTTTTACAATTTAAAAAATATTTTTCACGTTGATTCATAGGCTTACACAATGAACATGCTGCTGTCTCTATTGCTGCTATTGTCTACTCTCAACTCTTATATATTATTTTACACTGAGGATGGTGCATTTAGGGCACGATGCCACTTACATTTTCAGAACTTTGAGAGTTTTTCCCCATGTTGCGTACTGGGAGAAACCATACGCTTGCCCGGCAACTGGAGAACTGTGTGCATTTTCCCTATTCGACATGAGAGAAACCATATGCATATGTTTACACGTCTGGATTGTTCTTTCAGTACTTAACAATGTCTTTGTTTCATCAGACCAGAGAATTTTGTTTTTCCATGGGGTGAGAGTCTTTTAGGTGCATTTTGGCAAACTCCAAGTGGGCTGTTATTTTCCTTTTACTGAGGGGTGGCTTGATTGGTGGTGTGCTGCAGAGATGGTTGTCCTTCTGGAAGGTTCTCTCATCTCCACAGACAAACTCTAGAGCTCTGTCAGAGTGATCAGTGGGTTCTTGGTCACCTCCCTGAACAAGGCCCTTCTCCCCCGATTGCTCAGTTTGGCCGGGTGGCCAGCTCTAGGAAGTTTCTTGGTGGTTCCATACTTCTTCCATTTAAGAATGATGGAGGCCACTGTGTTCTTGAGGGACCTTCAATGATGCAGATATTTTTTGCTACCCTTCCCCAGATCTGTGCCTCGACACAATCCTGTCTTGGAGCTCTACTAACAATTCCTTCGACCTCATTGCTTGGTTTTTGCTCTGAAATGCACTGGCAACTGTGGGACCTTATATAGACAGGTGTGTGCCTTTCCAACTCACGTCCAATCAATTGAATTTACCACAGGTGGCCTCCAATCAAGTTGTAGAAACATCTCAAGGATGATCAATGGAAACAGGATGCAACCTGAGCTCAATTTCGAATCTTGTAGCAAAATGTGGGAAAAGTCAAGGGGTCTAAATGTATTTTATTTTATTTATTTTTATTTCACCTTTATTTCACCAGGTAGGCAAGTTGAGAACAAGTTCTCATTTACAATTGCGACCTGGCCAAGATAAAACAAAGCAGTTCGACAGATACAACGACACAGAGTTACACATGGAGTAAAACAAACATACAGTCAATAATACAGTATAAACAAGTCTATATACAATGTGAGCAAATGAGGTGAGAAGGGAGGTAAAGGCAAAAAAGGACATGTTGGCAAAGTAAATACAATATAGCAAGTAAAACACTGGAATGGTAGTTTTGCAATGGAAGAATGTGCAAAGTAGAAATAAAAACAATGGGGTGCAAATGAGCAAAATAAATAAATAAATTAAATACAGTTGGGAAAGAGGTAGTTGTTTGGACTAAATTATAGGTGGGCTATGTACAGGTGCAATAATCTGTGAGCTGCTCTGACAGTTGGTGCTTAAAGCTAGTGAGGGAGATAAGTGTTTCCAGTTTCAGAGATTTTGGTAGTTCGTTCCAGTCATTGGCAGCAGAGAACTGGAAGGAGAGGCGGCCAAAGAAAGAATTGGTTTTGGCGGTGACTAGAGAGATATACCTGCTGGAGCGTGTGCTACAGGTGGGAGATGCTATGGTGACCAGCGAGCTGAGATAAGGGGGGACTTTACCTAGCAGGGTCTTGTAGATGACATGGAGCCAGTGGGTTTGGCGACGAGTATGAAGCGAGGGCCAGCCAACGAGAGCGTACAGGTCGCAATGGTGGGTAGTATATGGGGCTTTGGTGACAAAACGGATTGCACTGTGATAGACTGCATCCAATTTGTTGAGTAGGGTATTGGAGGCTATTTTGTAAATGACATCGCCAAAGTCGAGGATTGGTAGGATGGTCAGTTTTACAAGGGTATGTTTGGCAGCATGAGTGAAGGATGCTTTGTTGCGAAATAGGAAGCCAATTCTAGATTTAACTTTGGATTGGAGATGTTTGATATGGGTCTGGAAGGAGAGTTTACAGTCTAACCAGACACCTAAGTAAATGTAGTTGTCCACGTATTCTAAGTCAGAGCCGTCCAAAGTAGTGATGTTGGAAAGGCGGGTAGGTGCGGGTAGCGATCGGTTGAAGAGCATGCATTTAGTTTTACTTGTATTTAAGAGCAATTGGAGGCCACGGAAGGAGAGTTGTATGGCATTGAAGCTTGCCTGGAGGGTTGTTAACACAGTGTCCAAAGAAGGGCCGGAAGTATACAGAATGGTGTCGTCTGCGTAGAGCTGGATCAGAGACTCACCAGTATGTTTAAGCCTCAAGCGTTACACTGAAACCTCTTGTCTCAGTCAGAGATGTCTAACTCACCATCGTTACACTGAAACCTCATGACTCAGTCAGAGATGTCTAACTCACCATCGTTACACTGAAACCTCTTGTCTCAATCAGAGATGTCTAACTCACCATCGTTACACTGAAACCTATTGACTCAGTCAGAGATGTCTAACTCACCATCGTTACACTGAAACCTCTTGACTCAGTCAGAGATGTCTAACTCACCATCCTTACACTGAAACCTCTGGACTCAGTCAGAGATGTTTAACTCACCATCGTTACACTGAAACCTCTTGTCTCAGTCAGAGATGTCTAACTCACCATCGTTACACTGAAACCTCTTGACTCAGTCAGAGATGTCTAACTCACCATCGTTACACTGAAACCTCTTGACTCAATCAGAGATGTCTAACTCACTATCGTTACCCTGAAACCTCTTGACTCAGTCAGAGATGTCTAACTCACCATCGTTACACTGAAACCTCTTGTCTCAATCAGAGATGTCTAACTCACCATCGTTACACTGAAACCTCTTGACTCAGTCAGAGATGTCTAACTCACCATCGTTACACTGAAACCTCTTGACTCAGTCAGAGATGTCTAACTCACCATCGTTACACTGAAACCTCTTGTCTCAGTCAGAGATGTCTAACTCACCATCGTTACACTGAAACCTCTGGACTCAGTCAGAGATGTTTAACTCACCATCGTTACACTGAAACCTCTTGTCTCAGTTAGAGATGTCTAACTCACCATCGTTACACTGAAACCTCTTGACTCAGTCAGAGATGTCTAACTCACCATCGTTACACTGAAACCTCTTGACTCAGTCAGAGATGTCTAACTCACCATCGTTACACTGAAACCTCTTGACTCAGTCAGAGATGTCTAACTCACCATCGTTACACTGAAACCTCTGGACTCAGTCAGAGATGTCTAACTCACCATCGTTACACTGAAACCTCTGGACTCAGTCAGAGATGTTTAACTCACCATCGTTACACTGAAACCTCTTGTCTCAATCAGAGATGTCTAACTCACCATCGTTACACTGAAACCTCTTGACTCAGTCAGAGATGTCTAACTCACCATCGTTACACTGAAACCTCTGGACTCAGTCAGAGATGTTTAACTCACCATCGTTACACTGAAACCTCTTGTCTCAGTTAGAGATGTCTAACTCACCATCGTTACACTGAAACCTCTTGACTCAGTCAGAGATGTCTAACTCACCATCGTTACACTGAAACCTCTTGACTCAGTCAGAGATGTCTAACTCACCATCGTTACACTGAAACCTCTTGACTCAGTCAGAGATGTCTAACTCACCATCGTTACACTGAAACCTCTGGACTCAGTCAGAGATGTCTAACTCACCATCGTTACACTGAAACCTCTGGACTCAGTCAGAGATGTTTAACTCACCATCGTTACACTGAAACCTCTTGTCTCAATCAGAGATGTCTAACTCACCATCGTTACACTGAAACCTCTGGACTCAGTCAGAGATGTTTAACTCACCATCGTTACACTGAAACCTCTTGTTTCAGTCAGAGATGTCTAACTCACCATCGTTACACTGAAACCTCTTGACTCAGTCAGAGATGTCTAACTCACCATCGTTACACTGAAACCTCTTGACTCAGTCAGAGATGTCTAACTCACCATCGTTACACTGAAACCTCTTGTCTCAATCAGAGATGTCTAACTCACCATCGTTACACTGAAACCTCTTGACTCAGTCAGAGATGTCTAACTCACCATCGTTACACTGAAACCTCTTGTCTCAGTCAGAGATGTCTAACTCACCATCGTTACACTGAAACCTCTTGTTCAGTCAGAGATGTCTAACTCACCATCGTTACAGTGAAACCTCTTGACTCAGTCAGAGATGTCTAACTCACCATCGTTACAGTGAAACCTCTTGACTCAGTCAGAGATGTCTAACTCACCATCGTTACAGTGAAACCTCTTGTCTCAGTCAGAGATGTCTAACTCACCATCGTTACACTGAAACCTCTTGTCTCAGTCAGAGATGTCTAACTCACCATCGTTACACTGAAACCTCTTGACTCAGTCAGAGATGTCTAACTCACCATCGTGATCTCTACAGTGCTGTCAGGTGGACATCACTAGCTTGCCCCATGCCAGGACGTCATTAATTGACTAACCTAGTAACATTTTTTTTTTTATAAATAAATGAGATTGTGAGTTGAAATCCTCAGTGAGTAATAATGACTGTATAATTGAACATGCATGTATGTCGTCATGTATGTCAACGTGTGTCGACTATGTCAGTTGAAATCGTTGTTTGTTATTAAATAGCTCTGCGTAACTAGTTCCACAGTTTTTCTTTTGTGAAGATGCCCAGATAATAATTTATAGTTTAATGAACATATGAGACAAGTTGAACCAAACACATCATTTTAAATTGACTGAATTGTTCTCTCAAGTTGGATTAAGGTTTTGTTGCCAACTAAACATTTTAAGTTCAGGTAACACAAAAAAAGAAGTTGTGAAAACCAGTTACGTAATAATAATTAGTTGAAATAAAAAACTTTTTTTTTATTACACTGCAGTGCCTGTAAAGGTGATTTAGAATCCCACTCTCCTGATGAGGTAAGCTTGTAAAGACTTGTAAAACCCAAAACATCCTAAGGATTTCCTATAAAGTCTAAAGGTTTAAGACATTCGGGTTGGTGTGTGAGTTGTCATGTTCCCTGGTTTGATCCCACAGAGTTAAAACCAGGATGGACACAGCCAGGCAGTGCATCCCAACCCATCCCAAGCCTGCCGTCATAGGCACGGACACAGCCAGGCAGTGCATCCCAACCCATCCCAAGCCTGCCGTCATAGGCACGGACACAGCCAGGCAGTGCATCCCAACCCATCCCAAGCCTGCCGTCATAGGCACGGACACAGCCAGTAAGATTTACAGCCCCCTCCCACCCCTCTCCCTCTCCCCAGCCAGCCCAGCCTGGAGGTACGGTACGGGGCAGGCTGCCTGGCAGTCAGTCCCCTCTGTTTGCTTTCGGAATCGCTCAGTGAGTGCTAATCCTATTCTTGGGTGGAGGTTTGCACAATCACTTTCCCCACAGCTGCAGCATGAGGAGAGATAATATCATGGTCCTGTCCTGTCACTTTCCCCACAGCATGAGGAGAGATAATATCATGGTCCTGTCCTGTCACTTTCCCCACAGCATGAGGAGAGATAATATCATGGTCCTGTCTTGTCACTTTCCCCACAGCTACAGCATGAGGAGAGATAATATCATGGTCCTGTCCTGTCACTTTCCCCACAGCTACAGCATGAGGAGAGATAATATGATGGTCCAGTCCTGTCACTTTCCCCACAGCATGAGGAGAGATAATATCATGGTCCTGTCCTGTCACTTTCCCCACAGCATGAGGAGAGATAATATCATGGTCCTGTCCTGTCACTTTCCCCACAGCTACAGCATGAGGAGAGATAATATCATGGTCCTGTCTTGTCACTTTCCCCACAGCATGAGGAGAGATAATATCATGGTCCTGTCCTGTCACTTTCCCCACAGCATGAGGAGAGATAATATCATGGTCCTGTCCTGTCACTTTCCCCACAGCTGCAGCATGAGGAGAGATAATATCATGGTCCTGTCCTGTCACTTTCCCCACAGCATGAGGAGAGATAATATCATGGTCCTGTCTTGTCACTTTCCCCACAGCTACAGCATGAGGAGAGATAATATGATGGTCCTGTCCTGTCACTTTCCCCACAGCATGAGGAGAGATAATATCATGGTCCTGTCCTGTCACTTTCCCCACAGCTGCAGCATGAGGAGAGATAATATCATGGTCCTGTCCTGTCACTTTCCCCACAGCATGAGGAGAGATAATAACATGGTCCTGTCTTGTCACTTTCCCCACAGCTACAGCATGAGGAGAGATAATATCATGGTCCTGTCCTGTCACTTTCCCCACAGCTACAGCATGAGGAGAGATAATATGATGGTCCTGTCCTGTCAAGCAGCTGGTTGTCCATTCCCTTCCCCATATGGATGCTATTTCATCCTGTGAGGGTGTACTACCTACCATTCAGCAGTGCATCGTCCAACATCATGGAAGTGTCGATGTTTTTTATTTCACTGGTCATTGTCTGACATAAGGTGAAGGGCATGATAGGGACTCTCACCCCTCCCGCCCTCCCATTATCCCATCATCCCTACCTCCCTCCCATCATCCCATTCTTCTCTCCCACCCATCCCCCTATCTTCTCCCATCCATCCATTCTCCTGTCCTCTCCCCCTCCATCCTTCTCTCGTCCTTCCACCCCATCCTCCGCTCCTCCCTCCCTCTGTCCCTCCCTCCTATCATCCCTCCCTCCCTCCCTCCATCCCATCCTCCTCTTCTCCCTCCCTCTATCCATCCATCCCATCCTCCTCTCTATTCTCTCAGCCCACGCAGGAATCCTCCAGAACAGCATGGTGAATCACACACACACAGACACACACAGACACACACACAGCCACTAGGGATGGGTATTTAAAATAATTTCACTATTCAAATAATTTCATTAATTATTTGGGGAAACTAAACTGCTTTTAGCCTGAGCTCTTAGTTGCGCGAAAGAGGAGATGGTGCCGCAGCAACAGTGGCTCGGGGAAGAGGCCGGTTTATCTCGGGGAAGAGGCCGGTTTGGCTCGAGGAAGAGGCCGGTTTATCTCGGGGAAGAGGCCGGTTTATCTCGGGGAAGAGGCCGGTTTGGCTCGGGGAAGAGGCCGGTTTATCTCGTGGAAGAGGCCGGTTTATCTCGGGGAAGAGGCCGGTTTATCTCGGGGAAGAGGCCGGTTTGGCTCGGGGAAGAGGCCGGTTTGGCTCGAGGAAGAGGCCGGTTTATCTCGGGGAAGAGGCCGGTTTGGCTCGGGGAAGAGGCCGGTTTATCTCGGGGAAGAGGCCGGTTTGGCTCGAGGAAGAGGCCGGTTTGGCTCGGGGAAGAGGCCGGTTTATCTCGGGGAAGAGGCCGGTTTGGCTCGGGGAAGAGGCCGGTTTATCTCGGGGAAGAGGCCGGTTTATCTCGGGGAAGAGGCCGGTTTATCTCGGGGAAGAGGCCGGTTTATCTCGGGGAAGAGGCCGGTTTGGCTCGGGGAAGAGGCCGGTTTGGCTCGGGGAAGAGGCCGGTTTGGCTCGGGGAAGAGGCCAGTGTGTGTGTGAGGTGAGAGGAAGAAAGAGAGATGCGGCCAAGCCAACTCGCGCTACTTTAACAAACGTTTTGCTCAAATCAAAGTATAGAAACTAGCTAGGCTAATTGCTGCCACATAATTCTGAGCTTTATCCCCATCCTTCTACATTCATGTTCATGCAGATGAATCAGCCTACCTGTTGGTTGCTTGTTGCAGCATTCTCCGTATCATATAGCTAGTTTTTAACTCCATCTTGGATTGCAATAGTGATCCGTCACTTCACTTCTTTGACTCTAGTGTCCCGGCAAAAACAACAAGCTACACACATATAGGCATACTGGAATTTACATCAACTTACCAACATTACGACCAGGAATATGACTTTCCTTTGTTCGGACCTCCACCCAGGACAGTGGATCTAATCCCAGAAGCCGACCCAAAACAACATCGCCGCAGGTGAGGCAGATGGTCCCGTAGACGTGCACACCGCCCACCGCCCACCGCTTCCGAGTATACTACTCGCCAATGTTTGGTCTCTTGACAACAAGGTGGACGAAATTAGAACAAGCCTTCCAGAGAGACATCGGAGATTGTAACATTCTCTGACATGTTGTCGGAGTCGGTTCAGCCACCGGACGTCTTCAGGTGTCGCGCCGACAGAGAGAAACACCTCTCTGGGAAGAAGAAGGGCAGGGCTTCATGATTAGCGACTCATTGTGTAATCGTAACAACATTTATTTATTTTAATTTTATTTCACCATAATTTAACCAGGTAGGCAAGTTGAGAACAAGTTCTCATTTGCAACTGCGACCTGGCCAAGATAAAGCAAAGCAGTTCGACACATACAACAACGCAGAGTTACACATGGAGTAAACAAACACACATACATTAATACAGTAGAAAAATAAGTCTATATACGATGTGAGCAAATGAGGTGAGATAAGGAAGGTAAAGGCAAAAAAAGGCCATAGTGGCGAAGTAAATACAATATAGCAAGTAAAACACTGGAATGGTAGATTTGCAGTGGAAGAATGTGCAAAGTAGAAATATAAATAATGGGGTGCAAAGGAGCAAAATAAATAAATAAATACATTAGGGGAAGAGGTAGTTGTTTGGGCTAAATTATCGATGGGCTATGTACAGGTGCAGTAATCTGTGAGCTGCTCTGACAGCTGGTGCTTAAAGCTAGTGAGGGAGATAAGTGTTTCCAGTTTCTGAGATTTTTGTAGTTCTTTCCAGTCATTGGCAGCAGAGAACTGGAAGGAGAGGCGGCCAAAGGACAAATTTGTTTTGGGGGTGACCAGAGAGATATACCTGCTGGAGCGCGTGCTACATACAGGAACTCAAGTCCTTCTGCTCACCCGACTAAGAATTCCTTGCAATCAAATGTCGGCCATATTATCTCCCAAGACAATCATCGTCAGTTATCGTCACAGCCGTGTATATACCCTCTCAGAAAGACACCGCGACGGCCCTCAAGGAACATTATTGGACTCTATGTAAACTGGTAAACCATATTTCCTGAGGATGCATTTATTGTAGCTGGGGATTTTAACAAAGCAAATTTGAGAACAAGGTAACCAAAATTATCCTACAATTTGATGTTCATGAATTCCACTGGAAGAACTGATTATGACCCCCCTCCCCCCAAAAAAAATATAATAAATCCCAACGGAAAAGCCATGTGGATATATATAAATTAAAGTCTGTATCTTCACACAGTTTCATTTCCTTGCTATGTGGGACAAATATAGACTGTTCTTTATGTATTTAACCAGGTAAGTCAGTTAAGAACAAATTCTTATTCTCAATGACGGCCTAGGAACAGTGGGTTAACTACCTGTTCAGGGGCAGAACAACAGATTTGTACCTTGTCAGCTCAGGGGTTTGAACTTGCAACCTTCCGGTTTCTAGTCCAACACTTTAACTACTACCCTGCCGCCCCTTATTATGCAAGAACACATTAGATAAATAACTTATGAGTTGGCCCCACGGACAGATATGAAGGGCTGTAGACTGTTATGCAAGAACACATTAGATAAATAACTTATGAGTTGGCCCCACGGATAGAAATGAAGGGCTGTGCCTGATGTCCTTCGTGGTAATCTGTCTCATCAAGGCAATTGATTCATGAATGGTTCACGCCTGATACTGCTCAATTGCCCTCTGTGATCGCTCCCCTATACCCTAGAATTCTGTTTTTTAATTGTGACTAACTGATATTCAGGAAGAGCAGAGGGGAAAGGTCCCTGCTTGGCTGAATGAATCGACCCTGATTAGATGCTCCTGCTGCTCATCGGTTTCTTTCCCTACTAAGTCTGGTATGAATTCAAATAAAATTGTACACACTGAAGGCTGCAAAGTCAAAACATCCGTGTATGTTATTCCTGATAGCAGTGAAAATCCCCCCCCCCCTCAAAAAAAGTAAAGAATGAAGTACGTTTCTGCGACATGTTTTTGAGTGCCGACCCATTCCACCTTTTGTTTGTCTGAGTTGGCTGGTTTTACGCACCATCCAAGCTTCTGGGAGAGCACCACGGCCCCCTATTGATTAGCTGTTGTTCTACATGGTTAACGTGTCCTCAGCTGGTTAGCTGACTGGCTGATTGGCTAGCTGACTGGCTGGTTAGCTGACTGGCTGGCTGACTGGCTAGTTGGCTAGTGGCTGACTGGCTAGTTGACTGACTGGCTGGATGACTAACTGGCTGACTGGCTAGCTGACTGGCTAGCTGACTGACTGGCTAACTGGCTGGCTGACTGGCTAGCTGGGTAGCTGGCTGACTGGCTAGTTGACTGACTGGCTGGATGGCTAACTGGCTGACTGGCTAGCTGACTGACGTGTTGACTGGCTAGCTGACTGGCTGGCTAGCTGACTGGCTAGCTGACTGATTTGCTGGCTGACTGGCTAGCTGACTGGCTAGCTAACTGGCTGGCTGACTGGCTGGCTGACTGGCGAGCTGGCTGACTTGTTGACTGGATAGCTGACTGGCTGTCTAGCTGACTGGCTATCTGACTGGCTAGCTGAATGGCTGGCTGACTGGCTAAATGACTGCCTGGCTGGCTAGCTGACTGACTAGCTGGGTGACTGGCTAGCTAACTGGCTAGCTTACTGGCTGGCTGACTGGCTAGCTGACTGACTGGCCGACTAGCTGACTGGCTAGCTAACTGGCTGGTTAGCTGACTGGCTGACTGGCTGGCTGACTGGCTAGCTGACTGGCTAGCTGGCTGACTAGCTAGCTGACTGGATAACTGACTGACTGCTGGCTAGCTGACTAGCTAGCTGACTGGATAACTGACTGATTGCTGGCTAGCTGACTAGCTAGCTAACTGGCTAGCTAACTGGCTGGTTAGCTGACTGGCTGGGTAACTGGCTAGCAGTCTGGCTAGCTGACTGGTTGGCTGACTGACTGGATAGCTGACTGGCTGGCTAGCTGACTGGCTGGCTGACTGGCAGCTAGCTGACCGGCTAGCTGACTGGCTAGCTGACTAGCTAGCTGACTGGATGACTGACTGGCTGGCTGACTGGCAGCTAGCTGACCGGCTAGCTGACTGGCTAGCTGACTAGCTAGCTGACTGGATGACTGACTGGCTGGCTGGCTGACTGGATAACTGACTGGCTAGCTGACTGGCTGGGTGCTGGGTCTGTTCAGCTGTATACTGTTGACAGTTATACAAGTATTTGAAAGCAGGTATGAGTCACACTAGGGAGAGCAGAGGAGGAATATAATTGAGGAAAGTTGGTCCTATATATTTACCTTCTGTCCTCTCTGACTTTACCAGACTGATATTAGGGTTATTTTAAGAGCGAAAAAGAGAGAGAGAAAGAGAGAGACAGAGAGACAGAAAGAAAGAGAGAGACAGAGAGAGATAGAGAGACCGAGAGAGCGAGAGAGAGAGAGAGCGAGAGACAGAGGGAGAGAGAGAGAAAAAGAGAGAACGAGAGAGAGACAGAGAGAGAGAGAGAGACAGAGAGAGAGATAGAGAGAGCGAGAAAGATAGAGAGAACGAGACAGAGAGAGACAGAGGGAGAGAGAGAGAGAGAGAGAGAGAGAAAAAGAGAGAACGAGAGAGAGACAGAGAGAGAGACAGAGAGAGAGACAGAGCGACAGAGAGAGAGACAGAGAGACAGAGCGACAGAGAGAGAGACAGAGCGACAGAGAGAGAGACAGAGAGAGAGACAAAGTGCCTCTCAGCTCTGTATGTGACCAACATTGACGGTCTTGGGGATGGGGATATTCATCACACAGGTGGTGAAAGGTCTGTTTCTATGTCCAGCTGATTGCCCCTCAGGCCTTTCTAAAATACAGACAGGGCATTGGCTTGCAGTCTCAGTCAAGGTTATCATCACACGAGGAGTGTGGACAACTCAACCAATGACAGCTTTACTGTTAATTCACATCCACTGGTGGGACACCTGGCCTGAAATGGGTCAGGAGAGACTGTCCTGAGATGGTTCAGGAGAGACTGTCCTGAGATGGGTCAGGAGAGACTGTCCTGAGATGGGTCAGGAGAGACTGTCCTGAGATGGGTCAGGAGAGACTGTACTGATAGGGAGACATACTGTCCTGATAGGGGTCAGGAGACATACTGACCTGATAGGGGTCAGGAGGCATACTGTCCTGATAGGGGTCAGGAGACATACTGTCCTGATAGGGGTCAGGAGACATACTGTCCTGATAGGAGTTAGGAGACATACTGTCCTGATAGGAGTCAGGAGACATACTGTCCTGATAGGAGTCAGGAGAAAAACTGTCCTGATAGATTTCAGGAGACATACTGTCCTGATAGGGGTCAGGAGACATACTGTCCTGATAGGAGTCAGGAGACATACTGTCTTGATAGGAGTCAGGAGACATACTGTCCTGATAGGAATCAGGAGACATACTGTCCTGATAGGGAGACATACTGTCCTGAAAGGAGTCAGGAGACATACTGTCCTGATAGGAGTCAGGAGACATACTGTCCTGATAGGGAGACATACTGTCCTGATAGGCTAGCTCACTAGCTAGCTGATAGGCTAGCTGACAAGCTAGCTGACTGGCTAGCTAACTGGCTGGTTAGCTGACTGGCTGGCTGACTGCCTAGCTGGCTAACTAGCTAGCGGACTGGTTAGCTGACTGGCTGGTTAGCTGACTGGCTGGCTGACTGGCTAGCTGGGTAACTGGCTAGCAGACTGGCTAGCTGACTGGCTGGCTGACTGACTGTATAGCTGACTGGCTGGCTAGCTGACTGGCTGGCTGACTGGCTAGCTGGCTGACCGGCTGAGTAGTGCACTACTTTGGACCAGGGTACATAGGGCTCTAATCAAAGGTAGCGCTGCAATGGGGAAAGGGTGCCAGTTTGGGGTAGAGATACACCCGCACAAGACAGAGTAGATGTTTCCTGTTTCCTGTTTCCTGTTTGGAGGAAGAGTGGCCTCGGCAGCACCTGATTGAGGATCCTAATAAATACTACAAATAAATACTGAATACTCTCTCTCTCTCTCAATTTTAATTAAATTAAATTCACTTTATTGGCGGAAACATATGTTGAAATTGCCAAAGCAAGTGAAAAGGAAAATAAACAAAAGTGAAATAAAGAAGTTGAAGTGAACAGTAAATAATGTACAGTAAATATTACACTCACACAAGTTCTAAAATAGTGAAGAGATTTCAAATGTCATATTATGTCTATATACAGTGTTGTAACAATGTGCAAATAGTTAATGTACAAAATGAAAAATTAATAAACATAAATATGGGTTGTATTTTCTTTTTTTCGTTGGTGTAAGTTCTTCACTGGTTGCCCTTTTCTTGTGGCAACAGGTCACAAATCTTGCTGCTGTGATGGAACACTGTGATATTTCACCCAGTAGATATGGGTGTTTATCAAAATTGGATTTGTTTTCGAATTTGTTGTGGATCTGTGTAATCTGAGGGAAATAGGTATCTCTAATATGGTCATACATTTGGCAGGAGGTTAGGAAGTGCAGCTCAGTTTCCACCTCATTTTGTGGGCAGTGAACACATAGCCTGTCTTCTCTTGAGAGCCATGTCTGCCTACAGCGACCTTTCTCAATAACAAGGTTATGCTCACTGAGTCTGTACATAGTCAAAGCTTTCCTTCATTTTGGGTCAGTCACAGTGGCCAGGTATTCTGCCGCTGTGTACTCTCTGTTTAGGGCCAAATAGCATTCTAGTTTACTTTGTATTTTTGTTAATTCTTTCCAATGTCTCAAGTAATTATCTTTTAGTTTTCTCATGATTTGCTTGGGTCTAATTGTGCTGTTGTCCTGGGGCTCTGTAGGGTGTGTTTGTGTTTGTGAACAGAGCCCAGGACCAGCTTGCTTAGGGGACTCTTCTCCAGGTTCATCTCTCTGTAGGTGATGGCTTTGTTATGGAAGTTTTGGGAATCGCTTCCTTTTAGGTGGTTATAGAATTTAACGTCTCTTTTCTGGATTTTGATAATTAGCTCTGCTTAATTAATTCTGCTCTGCACGTGTTATTTGGTGTTTTACGGATATTTTTTTACATAATTCTGCATGAAGAGTCTCAATTTGATGTTTTTGCCCATTTTTATAATTATTGGTTGGTAAGCAGACCCCAGACCTCACAACCATAAAGGACAATGGGTTCTATAACTGATTGAAGTATTTTTAGCCAGATGCTAATTGGGATGTCAAATGTTATGTTCCTTTTGATTGGATAGAAGGCCCCTTCTTGCATTGTCTCTCACATCTTTGTAGAAGTTACCTGTGGCACTGATGTTTAGACTGAGGTAGGTATAGTATTAGTGAGGAAGATCTAGGTGCTGCTGTAGGCCATCCTTGGTTGTGGACAGAAGCACCAGATCATCAGCAAACAGCAGACAGGTGAAGTAAGGCTGCTGCAGACTGTTCTAGTGCCCTCACTAATTAGAAGATATATATGTTGAAGAGGGTGGGGCTTAACCTGCATCCCTGTCACACCCCCACGGCCCTGTGGAAAGAAATGTGTGTGTGTTTTGCCTATTTTAACCACACACTTGTTTTTTGTGAATATTGATTTTATAATGTCGTTTGTTTTTCCCCCAACACCACATTCCATCAAGTTGAATAGCAGGCCCTCATGCCAAATTAAGTGGAAAGCTTTTTTGAAATCAACAAGCATGAGAATCATTTGCCTTTGTTTTGGTTTGTTTGTTTGTCAATTAGGGTGTGCAGGGAGAATACGTGGTCTGTCGAAATGCTAATTTGGTAAAAGGCCAATTTGACATTTGCTCAGTACATTGTTTTCATTGAGGAAATGTACTAGTCTGCTGTTAATGATAATGCAGAGGATTTTCCCAAGTTTGCTGTTGACACATATTCCACGGTAGTTATTGGGGTCGAATTTGTTTTCACTTTTGTGTATTGGGGTGATCAGTCCTTGGTTCCAGATATTGGGGAAGATGACAGAGCTAAGGATTATTGTAAGGGGTGCGTACTGGCGGCAGAGAAGTCAGACGCAGGAGAGCAAAAACTGTGTTTATTTGTAACATGCGCCGAATACAACAGGTGTAGTACACATTACATTGAAATGCTGAATACAACAGGTGTAGTACACATTACATTGAAATGCTGAATACAACAGGTGTAGTACACATTACATTGAAATGCTGAATACAACAGGTGTAGTACACATTACATTGAAATGCTGAATACAACAGGTGTAGTACACATTACATTGAAATGCTGAATACAACAGGTGTAGTAGACATTACAGTGAAATGCTGAATACAACAGGTGTAGTAGACCTTACAGTGAAATGCTGAATACAACAGGTGTAGTAGACCTCACAGTGAAATGCTGAATACAACAGGTGTAGTACACATTACATTGAAATGCTGAATACAACAGGTGTAGTAGACCTTACAGTGAAATGCTGAATACAACAGGTGTAGTACACATTACATTGAAATGCTGAATACAACAGGTGTAGTAGACCTTACAGTGAAATGCTGAATACAACAGGTGTAGTAGACCTTACAGTGAAATGCTGAATACAACAGGTGTAGTAGACCTTACAGTGAAATGCTGAATACAACAGGTGTAGTAGACCTCACAGTGAAATGCTGAATACAACAGGTGTAGTAGACCTCACAGTGAAATGCTGAATACAACAGGTGTAGTAGACATTACAGTGAAATACTTACAATGCTTTAAGAAGTTAAGACAAATAAATAAAAAATAAGTGTTAAGTAATAAATAGATAATAGATAATAGAAAACAAAAGTAACAAGTAACTAAACAGCAGCAGTGAAATAACAATAGCGAGACTATATATAGGGGGTATGTAAGGGTTTTCCTGTGGTGAAGGAGAAGACTATATATAGGGGGTATGTAAGGGTTTTCCTGTGGTGAAGGAGAAGACTATATATAGGGGGTATGTAAGGGTTTTCCTGTGGTGAAGGAGAAGACTATATATAGGGGTATGTAAGGGTTTTCCTGTGGTGAAGGAGAAGACTATATATAGGGGGTATGTAAGGGTTTTCCTGTGGTGAAGGAGAAGACTATATACAGGGGGTATGTAAGGGTTTTCCTGTGGTGAAGGAGAAGACTATATACAGGGGGTATGTAAGGGTTTTCCTGTGGTGAAGGAGAAGACTATATATAGGGGGTATGTAAGGGTTTTCCTGTGGTGAAGGAGAAGACTATATATAGGGGGTATGTAAGGGTTTTCCTGTGGTGAAGGAGAAGACTATATATAGGGGGTATGTAAGGGTTTTCCTGTGGTGAAGGAGAAGCGGACCAAAATGCAACGTGGTGGTTATTCATGTTCTTTAATCAAGGAACTAGACATGAAATAACTAGCAAAACAACAAACGTGTGAAAACCTAAAACAGCCCTATCTGGTGCAAAACACAGAGATAGGAACAATCACCCACAAACACACAGTGAAACCCAGGCTACCTAAGTATGATTCTCAATCAGAGACAACTAATGACACCTGCCTCTGATTGAGAACCATACTAGGCCGAAACATAGAAATACCCAAATCATAGAAAAACAAAACATAGACTGCCCACCCCAACTCACGCCCTGACCATACTAAATAATGACAAAACAAAGGAAATAAAGGTCAGAACGTGACAGGGTACCGGTACAGAGTCAATGTGGAGACTATATACAGGGGGTACCGGTACAGAGTCAATGTGGAGGCTATATACAGGGGGTACCAGGACAGAGTCAATGTGGAGGCTATATACAGGGGGTACCGGTACAGAGTCAATGTGGAGACTATATACAGGGGGTACTGGTACAGAGTCAATGTGGAGGCTATATACAGGGGGTACCGGTACAGAGTCAATGTGGAGACTATATACAGGGGGTACCAGTACAGAGTCAATGTGGAGGCTATATACAGGGGGTACCAGTACAGAGTCAATGTGGAGGCTATATACAGGAGGTACTGGCACAGAGTCAATGTGGAGACTATATACAGGGGGTACCGGTACAGAGTCAATGTGGAGGCTATATACAGGGGGTACCGGTACAGAGTCAATGTGGAGGCTATATACAGGGGGTACCGGTACAGAGTCAATGTGGAGGCTATATACAGGGGGTACCGGTACAGAGTCAATGTCGAGACTATATACAGGGGGTACTGGTACAGAGTCAATGTGGAGGCTATATACAGGGGGTACCGGTACAGAGTCAATGTGGAGGCTATATACAGGGGGTACCAGGACAGAGTCAATGTGGAGGCTATATACAGGGGGTACCGGTACAGAGTCAATGTGGAGACTATATACAGGGGGTACTGGTACAGAGTCAATGTGGAGGCTATATACAGGGGGTACCAGTACAGAGTCAATGTGGAGGCTATATTCAGGGGGTACCAGTACAGAATCAATATGGAGGCTATATACAGGAGGTACTGGCACAGAGTCAATGTGGAGGCTATATACAGGGGGTACCGGTACAGAGTCAATGTGGAGACTATATACAGGGGGTACCGGTACAGAGTCAATGTGGAGGCTATATACAGGGGGTACCGGTACAGAGTCAATGTGGAGGCTATATACAGGGGGTACCGGT
>NC_088412.1:7697873-7715373 GCF_034236695.1 Oncorhynchus nerka
CACTACCCTACCAGACAGAGAGGTCACACCAGGTACTAACACTACCCTACCAGACAGAGAGGTCAGAGAGAGAGAGAGAGGTCACACCAGGTGTTAACACTACCCTACCAGACAGAGAGGTCAGAGAGAGAGATGTCACACCAGGTACTAACACTACCCTACCAGACAGAGAGGTCAGAGAGAGGTCAGAGAGAGAGAGAGAGAGATCACACCAGGTGTTAACGTTTACATTTAACATTTAAGTCATTTAGCAGACGCTCTTATCCAGAGCGACTTACAAATTGGTGCGTTCACCTTATGACATCCAGTGGAACAGCCACTTTACAATAGTGCATCTAAATCTTTTAAGGGGGTGAGAAGGATTACTTTATCCTATCCTAGGTATTCCTTAAAGAGGTGGGGTTTCAGGTGTCTCCGGAAGGTGGTGATTGACTCCGCTGTCCTGGCGTCGTGAGGGAGTTTGTTCCACCATTGGGGGGCCAGAGCAGCGAACAGTTTTGACTGGGCTGAGCGGGAACTGTACTTCCTCAGTGGTAGGGAGGCGAGCAGGCCAGAGGTGGATGAACGCAGTGCCCTTGTTTGGGTGTAGGGCCTGATCAGAGCCTGGAGGTACTGAGGTGCCGTTCCCCTCACAGCTCCGTAGGCAAGCACCATGGTCTTGTAGCGGATGCGAGCTTCAACTGGAAGCCAGTGGAGGGAGCGGAGGAGCGGGGTGACGTGAGAGAACTTGGGAAGGTTGAACACCAGACGGGCTGCGGCGTTCTGGATGAGTTGTAGGGGTTTAATGGCACAGGCAGGGAGCCCAGCCAACAGCGAGTTGCAGTAATCCAGACGGGAGATGACAAGTGCCTGGATTAGGACCTGCGCCGCTTCCTGTGTGAGGCAGGGTCGTACTCTGCGGATGTTGTAGAGCATGAACCTACAGGAACGGGCCACCGCCTTGATGTTAGCTGAGAACGACAGGGTGTTGTCCAGGATCACGCCAAGGTTCATAGCGCTCTGGGAGGAGGACACAATGGAGTTGTCAACCGTGATGGCGAGATCATGGAACGGGCAGTCCTTCCCGGGAGGAAGAGCAGCTCCGTCTTGCCGAGGTTCAGCTTGAGGTGGTGATCCGTCATCCACACTGATATGTCTGCCAGACATGCAGAGATGCGATTCGCCACCTGGTCATCAGAAGGGGGAAAGGAGAAGATTAATTGTGTGTCGTCTGCATAGCAATGATAGGAGAGACCATGTGAGGTTATGACAGAGCCAAGTGACTTGGTGTATAGCGAGAATAGGAGAGGGCCTAGAACAGAGCCCTGGGGGACGCCAGTGGTGAGAGCGCGTGGTGAGGAGACAGATTCTCGCCACGCCACCTGGTAGGAGCGACCTGTCAGGTAGGACGCAATCCAAGCGTGGGCCGCGCCGGAGATGCCCAACTCGGAGAGGGTGGAGAGGAGGATCTGATGGTTCACAGTATCGAAGGCAGCCGATAGGTCTAGAAGGATGAGAGCAGAGGAGAGAGAGTTAGCTTTAGCAGTGCGGAGCGCCTCCGTG
Source organism: Oncorhynchus nerka (assembly GCF_034236695.1). Lineage (NCBI taxonomy): Eukaryota > Metazoa > Chordata > Actinopteri > Salmoniformes > Salmonidae > Oncorhynchus > Oncorhynchus nerka. The sequence continues at coordinate 7,699,416 of NC_088412.1, forward strand.
ATACAGAGAAGAGCAGTCTCAGTTGAATGACTAGTCTTGAAACCTGACTGATTTGGATCAAGAAGGTCATTCTGAGAGAGATAGCGGAGAGCTGGCCAAGGACGGCACGTTCAAGAGTTTTGGAGAGAAAAGAAAGAAGGGATACTGGTCTGTAGTTGTTGACATCGGAGGGATCGAGTGTAGGTTTTTTCAGAAGGGGTGCAACTCTCGCTCTCTTGAAGACGGAAGGGACGTAGCCAGCGGTCAGGGATGAGTTGATGAGCGAGGTGAGGTAAGGGAGAAGGTCTCCGGAAATGGTCTGGAGAAGAGAGGAGGGGATAGGGTCAAGCGGGCAGGTTGTTGGGGGCCGGCCGTCACAAGACGCGAGATTTCATCTGGAGAGAGAGGGGAGAAAGAGGTCAGAGCACAGGGTAGGGCAGTGTGAGCAGAACCAGCGGTGTCGTTTGACTTAGCAAACGAGGATCGGATGTCGTCGACCTTCTTTTCAAAATGGTTGACGAAGTCATCTGCAGAGAGGGAGGAGGGGGAGGAGGATTCAGGAGGGAGGAGAAGGTGGCAAAGAGCTTCCTAGGGTTAGAGGCAGATGCTTGGAATTTAGAGTGGAAGAAAGTGGCTTTAGCAGCAGAGACAGAAGAGGAAAATATAGAGAGGAGGGAGTGAAATAGGACAGGTCCGCAGAGAGGCGAGTTTTCCTCCATTTCCGCTCGGCTGCCCGGAGCCTTGTTCTTAACACTACCCTACCAGACAGAGAGGTCAGAGTTTGTGTTGATGTCACAGCGCTGGATGTGGTCAGATGGTACCTGGAGGACTGTGTGCGAAAACACAAATTGTTCCTCAATAGCATTACAGTTGACTCCCTCTTTCTTTCTTCACTTCCTCTCTTCTTTCTCCTCCTTTTCCCCGTTCCCCCTAGTCATCGCCCAGAGCGTTGAAAGACACACAGAAGGTAAATCAGATCTATCTTCTTCCAAACACAATGACAAATTATGGCCATGTCGGGGAACTTCAAAGTATGACTTTTCAAAGAAGAGGTCTGATAGAAGGAGCACTTATTAGAGCGCTGATTGGAGTGCTGATTAGAGTTCTGATTAGAGTGCTGATTAGAACTCTGATTCGAGTGCTGATTAGGAACTCTGATTAGAGTGCTGATTAGACTGCTGATTAGAGCTCTGATTAGAGTGCTGATTAGAGCTCTGATTAGAGTGCTGATTAGAGCTCTGATTAGAGTGCTGATTAGACTGCTGATTAGAGCTCTGATTAGAGTGCTGATTAGAGCTCTGATTAGAGTGCTGATTAGAGCTCTGATTAGAGTGCTGATTAGAACTCTGATTAGAGTGCTGATTAGAGTTCTGATTAGAGTGCTGATTAGAGCTCTGATTATAGTGCTGATTAGAACTCTGATTAGAGTGCTGATTAGAACTCTGATTAGAGTGCTGATTAGAACTCTGATTAGAGTGCTGATTAGAACTCTGATTAGAGTGCTGATTACAGCTCTGATTAGAGCTCTGATTAGAGTTCTGATTAGAGTGCTGATTAGAACTCTGATTAGAGTGCTGATTAGAACTCTGATTAGAGTGCTGATTAGAACTCTGATTAGAGTGCTGATTAGAGTGCTGATTAGAACTCTGATTAGAGTGCTGATTAGAGTGCTGATTAGAGTGCTGATTAGAACTCTGATTAGAGTGCTGATTAGAGTGCTGCTTAGAGTGCTGATTAGAGCTTTGATTAGAGCTCTGATTAGAGTGCTGATTAGAGTGCTGATTAGAACTCTGATTAGAGTGCTGATTAAAGTGCTAATGGTCTTGTTGATCAGCATGGAGAAAAAGGGGAGGAGGGGAGAGGACGGACCAGAGGGAGGAAGAAGAAAGAGAGGGAGGACCAGGGAGTGGAGAGGCAGGAGAGGGAAGAGTGAGAGTGAAGGAGGGAGGGAGGGAGGGAGGGGTGTGACTAGGAGGGTCGTTAGCATGCGGATCACTACGGAGGTAGGTTCATGATACCAGTTCGTTGGCATTATTGAGATGGGCCCAGGATACACACTAGTCAGCATGGGGTTCATTACTGAGATGGGCCCAGGGTACAGGCTCCTTAGCATGTGATCATTATTGATATGGACTCTGACTAGCCTTGTTAGCACAGGGTTAATTATTGAGGGGCTCAGACCAGCCTTGTTAGCACAGGGTTCATTATTGAGATGGGCTCAGACCAGCCTTGTTAGCACAGGGTTCATTATTGAGATGGGCTCAGACTAGCCTTGTTAGCACAGAGTTCATTATTGAGATGGGCTCGGACTAGCCTTGTTAGCACAGGGTTCATTATTGAGATGGGCTCAGACCAGCCTTGTTAGCACAGGGTTCATTATTGAGATGGACTCTGACTAGGCTTGTTAGCACAGGGTTAATTATTGAGATGGGCTCAGACCAGCCTTGTTAGCACATGGTTCATTATTGAGATGGGCTCAGACTAGCCTTGTTAGCACAGAGTTCATTATTGAGATTGGCCCAGGGTACAGGCTCCTTAGCATGTGGTCATTATTGAGATGGGTTCTGACTAGCTTTGTTAGCACAGGGTTCATTATTGAGATGGGCTCAGACTAGCCTTGTTAGCACAGGGTTCATTATTGAGATGGGCTCAGACCAGCCTTGTTAGCACAGGGTTCATTATTGAGATGGACTCTGACTAGCCTTGTTAGCACAGGGTTAATTATTGAGATGGGCTCAGACCAGCCTTGTTAGCACAGGGTTCATTATTGAGATGGGCTCAGACTAGCCTTGTTAGCACAGAGTTCATTATTGAGATTGGCCCAGGGTACAGGCTCCTTAGCATGTGGTCATTATTGAGATGGGCTCTGACTAGCTTTGTTAGCACAGGGTTCATTATTGAGATGGGCTCAGACTAGCCTTGTTAGCACAGAGTTCATTATTGAGATGGGCTCTGACTAGCTTTGTTAGCACAGGGTTCATTATTGAGATGGGCTCAGACTAGCCTTGTTAGCACAGAGTTCATTATTGAGATGGGCCCAGGCCAGGCGTCAGACAGCTGCTTAAACAGACACCATGTGGACACCACACTAAGTAGGGTGGGAGGTGGCTATGTTATCCTGAGGGTTCAAGTCCCAAATGGATAAAAAAAAAAGGATATTTGCTTAATGTACTCTAAGTCGCTTTGAATGTCTTTGTTGAGTAGTTGGATTACCTTGTGATACATTGTTGTTGAAGATGACACATCCCTCGGGCGAATGGACTAGAGCTGCAGACCAGATATTACACTATAACAGACACACAGAGATGAGGTATATCAGTACACTATAACAGACACACAGAGATGAGGTATATCAGTACACTATAACAGACCCACAGAGATGAGGTATATCAGTACACTATAACAGACCCACATAGATGAGGTATATCAGTACACTATAACAGACCCACATAGATGAGGTATATCAGTACACTAGAACAGACCCACATAGATGAGGTATATCAGTACACTATAACAGACCCACAGACATGAGGTATATCAGTACACTATAACAGACCCACAGAGATGAGGTATATCAGTACACTATAACAGACCCACAGAGATGAGGTATATCAGTACACTAGAACAGACCCACAGACATGAGGTATATCAGTACACTAGAACAGACCCACAGAGATGAGGTATATCAGTACACTAGAACAGACACACAGAGATGAGGTATATCAGTACACTAGAACAGACCCACAGACATGAGGTATATCAGTACACTAGAACAGACCCACAGAGATTAGGTATATGACTACACTAGAACAGACCCACAGAGATGAGGTATATCAGTACACTAGAACAGACCCACAGAGATGAGGTATATCAGTGCACTATAACAGACACACAGAGATGAGGTATATCAGTACACTATAACAGACACAGAGATGAGGTATATCAGTACACTACAGACCCACAGAGATGAGGTATATCAGTACACTAGAACAGACCCACAGAGATGAGGTATATCAGTACACTAGAACAGACCCACAGAGATGAGGTATATCAGTACACTAGAACAGACCCACAGAGATGAGGTATATCAGTACACTATAACAGACACACAGAGATGAGGTATATCAGTACACTATAACAGACCCACAGAGATGACACTAGAACAGACCCACAGAGATTAGGTATATCAGACCCACAGAGATGAGGTATATCAGTACACTATAACAGACCCACAGAGATTAGGTATATCAGTACACTATAACAGACCCACAGAGATTAGGTATATCAGTACACTATAACAGACCCACAGAGATTAGGTATATCAGTACACTATAACAGACCCACAGAGATGAGGTATATCAGTACACTATAACAGACCCACAGAGATTAGGTATATCAGTACACTAGAACAGACCCACAGAGATTAGGTATATCAGTACACTAGAACAGACCCACAGACATGAGGTATATCAGTACACTAGAACAGACCCACAGAGATGAGGTATATCAGTACACTATAACAGACACACAGACATGAGGTATATCAGTACACTAGAACAGACCCACAGAGATGAGGTATATCAGTACACTAGAACAGACCCACAGAGATGAGGTATATCAGTACACTAGAACAGACCCACAGAGATGAGGTATATCAGTACACTAGAACAGACCCACAGACATGAGGTATATCAGTACACTAGAACAGACCCACAGAGATGAGGTATATCAGTACACTATAACAGACCCAGGTATAGAGATGAGGTATATCAGTACACTAGAACATACCCACAGAGATTAGGTATATCAGTACAGTACACTATAACAGACCCACAGAGATGAGGTATATCAGTACACTATAACAGACACACAGAGATGAGGTATATCAGTACACTAGAACAGACCCACAGAGATGAGGTATATCAGTGAGGTATATCAGTACACTAGAACAGACCCACAGAGATGAGGTATATCAGTACACTATAACAGACCCACAGAGATGAGGTATATCAGTACACTAGAACAGACCCACAGAGATGAGGTATATCAGTACACTAGAACAGACCCACAGAGATGAGGTATATGAGTACACTAGAACAGACCCACAGAGATGAGGTAGGTGAGGTATATCAGTACACTAGAACAGACCCACAGAGATGAGGTATATCAGTACACTAGAACAGACCCACAGAGATGAGGTCAGTACACTAGAACAGACCCACAGAGATGAGGTATATCAGTACACTAGAACAGACCCACAGAGATGAGGTATATCAGTACACTATAACAGACCCACAGAGATGAGGTATATCAGTACACTATAACAGACCCACAGAGATGAGGTATATCAGTACACTAGAACATACCCACAGAGATTAGGTATATCAGTACACTAGAACAGACCCACAGAGATGAGGTATATCAGTACACTAGAACATACCCACAGAGATTAGGTATATCAGTACAGTACAGACCCACAGAGATGATAACAGACACACAGACCCACAGATGAGGTATATCAGTACACTAGAACAGAACAGACACACAGAACAGAGATGAGGTATATCAGTACACTAGAACAGACCCACAGAGATGAGGTATATCAGTACACTATAACAGACACACAGAGATGAGGTATATCAGTACACTAGAACAGACCCACAGAGATTAGGTATATCAGTACACTATTACAGACCCACAGAGATGAGGTATATCAGTACACTATAACAGACACACAGAGATGAGGTATATCAGTACACTATAACAGACCCACAGAGATGAGGTATATCAGTAGAGTAGAACAGACCCACAGATACCCCTCACCTCCATCTATCTCAGAGGTTGAACCCTGTGACTGTACCCACTAAAGTCATTAGAATTACACAGTTCATTAAAACTCATTACTAGCATCCTGCTAGCCCTTGACACGTCACCCCCCAGACAGAATATTATACAGCGAACATACAGACACAGAAAGACCTCTCCTCCATCTCCGTGAGCTGACGCATCACAACATCCTGCCCACATCCTGAAACAGGAGAATAGCCGTAAGACACACTGTTCTGTTCCCCCCTTTGCCACAGTAGTATTCTATGCCGATTCCATATTTAAACTGGCTCCATAGAATGAGATATTATAACTCCAGGCTGGCCCTCCACCGTCACAATAGATAGGGAGAGGAACCAGGCAGTACAGAGGACAATAGATAGGGAGAGGATCCAGGCGGTACAGCGGACAATAGATAGGGAGAGGCTCCAGGCGGTACAGCGGACAATAGATAGGGAGAGGCTCCAGGCGGTACAGTGGACAATAGATAGGGAGAGGAACCAGGCGGTACAGAGGACAATAGATAGGGAGAGGCTCCAGGCGGTACAGTGGACAATAGATAGGGAGAGGAACCAGGCGGTACAGAGGACAATAGATAGGGAGAGGCTCCAGGCGGTACAGAGGAGAATAGATAGGGAGAGGCTCCAGGCGGTACAGAGGACAATAGATAGGGAGAGGCTCCAGGCGGTACAGCGGACAATAGATAGGGAGAGGCTCCAGGCGGTACAGAGGACAATAGATAGGGAGAGGCTCCAGGCGGTACAGAGGACAATAGATAGGGAGAGGCTCCAGTTAGGATCACCACTTTATTTTAATGAATGTAAAATGTCGGAATAATAGTAGAGGGAATGATTTATTTCAGCTTTCATCACCTTCTCAGTGGGTCAGAAGTTTTACATACGCTCAATTAGTATTTGGTAGTATTGCCTTTAAACTATTTAACTTGGGTCAAACGTTTCTGGTAGCCTTCCAAAAGCTTCCAAAAATAAGTTGGGTGAATTTTGGCCATTCCTCCTGACAGAGCTGCTGTAACTGAGTCAGGTTTTTAGGCCTCCTTGCTCACACACGCTTTTTCAGTTCGGCCCACAAATTGTCTATGGAATTGAGGTCAGGGCTTTGTGATGGCCCTTCCAATACCTTGACTTTGTTGTCCTTAAGCCATTTTGCCACAACTTTGGTTGTATGCTTGGAGTCATTGTCCATTTGGAAGACCCATTTGTGACCAAGCTTTAACTTCCTGACTGATGTCTAGAGATGTTGCTTCAATATATCCACGTCATTTTCCTTCCTCATGACGCCATACTATTTTGTGAAGTGCACCAGTCCCTCCTGCAGCAAAGCACCACGACAACATGATGCTGCCATCCCCGTGCTTCACAGTTGGGATGATGTTCTTCGGCTTGCAAGCCTCCTCCTTTTTCCTCCAAACATAACAATGGTCATTATGGCCAAACAGTTCTATTGTTGTTTCCTCAGACCAGAGGACATTTCTCCAAAAAGTATGATCTTTGTCCCCATGTGCAATTGCAAACTGTAGTCTGGCTTTTTCTATGGCAGTTTTGGAGCAGTGGCTTCTTCCTTGCTGAGTGGCCTTTCAGGTTATGTCGATATAGGACTCATTTTACTGTGGTTATAGATACTTTTGTACCGGTTTCCTCCAGCATCTTCACAGGGTCCTTTGCTGTTGTTCTGGCATTTATTTGCACTTTTTGCACCAAAGTACGTTCATCTCTAGGAGACAGAACGCGTCTCCTTCCTGGGCGGTATGACGGCTGCGTGGTCCCATGGTGTTTATACTTGCGTACTATTGTTTGTACAGATGAACGTGGTACCTTCAGGCGTTTGGAAATTGCTCCCAAGGATGAACCAGATTTGAGGAGGTCTACAAAGAGGTCTTGGCTGATTTCTTTTGATTTTCTCATGATGTCAAGCAAAGAGTTTGAAGGTAGGTCTTGAAATACATCCACAGGTTTTTATTTTTTATTTATTTTATTTCACCTTTATTTAACCAGATAAGCTAGTTGAGAACAAGTTCTCATTTGCAACTGCGACCTGGCCAAGATAAAGCAAAGCAGTTCGACACATACAACAACACAGAGTTACACATGGAATAAACCAACATACAATCAATAATACAGTAGGAAAATCTACATACAGCATGTGCAAATGAGACACCTACAATTGACTCAAATGATGTCAATTAGCCTATCAGAAGCTTCTAAAGCCATGACATAATTTTCTGGAATTTTCCAAGCTGTTTAAAGGCAGTCAACTTAGTGTATGTGTAACGGCTTTCTTGTGGTGAAGGAGAGTCGGACCAAAATGCAGCGTGTAGATTGCGATCCATGTTTAATAAACAAACGTAAAACACGAATCAATTCTAAACACTACAAAACAAAGAACGTAATGAAAACCGAAACAGCCTATACTTGTGTAAACTAACACAGAGACAGGAACAAGGACACTAAGGACAATCACCCACCACAAACTCAAAGAATATGGCTGCCTAAATATGGTTCCCAATCAGAGACAACGATAAACACCTGCCTCTGATTGAGAACCACTTCAGACAGCCATAGACTTAACTAGAACACCCCACTAAGCTACAATCCCAATACATACACACCACATACAAAAACCCATGCCACACCCTGGCCTGACCAAATAAATGAAGATAAACACAAAATACTTCGACCAGGGCGTGACAGTATGTAAACGTCTGACCCACTGGAATTGTGATACCGTGAATTTTAAGTGAAATTATCTGTCTGTAAACAATTGTTGGAAAAACGACTTGTGTCATGCACAAAGTAGATGTCCTAACCGACTTGCCAAAACAGGTAGTTTGTTAACAAGAAATTTCCTGAGTGGTTGAAAAATTAGTTTTAATGACTCCAACTTAAGTGAATGTAAACTTCCTACTTCAACTGTACGTATTTAAAACTACAATACAAACACCGCAACACGTCATCAAGAAGTGACCCAGCCAAGAGCTGATTTTGGACAGTTTTGATTTTGATTTCTTTAAAGAAATGTAACTTTGTTTATCATTCGTTTCTGTTTTGTACTTCATTTTCCCATTTTTTTGTTGCCCATATTGTTATTTCTCCTAACAGCTGCTACCGTCCTCATCCTTTTTTTTGCGATTACATCCATCATTTCTGCACCTCATCCTTTGCGGCCTTCCACCATTTCTCCACCTCATCCTTTGCGGCCTTCCACCATTTCTCCACCTCATCCTTTGCGGCCTTCCACCATTTCTCCACCTCATCCTTTGCGGCCTTCCACCATTTCTCCACCTCATCCTTTGCGGCCTTCCACCATTTCTCCACCTCATCCTTTGCGGCCTTCCACCATTTCTCCACCTCATCCTTTGCGGCCTTCCGCCATTTCTCCACCTCATCCTTTGCGGCCTTCCACCATTTCTCCACCTCATCCTTTGCGGCCTTCCACCATTTCTCCACCATCATCCCTTTGCGGCCTTCCACCATTTCTCCACCTCATCCTTTGCGGCCTTCCACCATTTCTCCACCTCATCCTTTGCGGCCTTCCACCATTTCTCCACCTCATCCTTTGCGGTCTGCCGCCATTTCTCCACCTCATCCTTTGCGGTCTGCCGCCTTCCACCATTTCTCCACCTCATCCTTTGCGGTCTGCCGCCTTCCACCATTTCTCCACCTCATCCTTTGCGGTCTGCCGCCTTCCACCATTTCTCCACCTCATCCTTTGCGGTCTGCCGCCTTCCACCATTTCTCCACCTCATCCTTTGCGGTCTGCCGCCTTCCACCATTTCTCCACCTCATCCTTTGCGGTCTGCCGCCTTCCACCATTTCTCCACCTCATCCTTTGCGGTTCGCCGCCTTCCACCATTTCTCCACCTCATCCTTTGCGGTCTGCCGCCTTCCACCATTTCTCCACCTCATCCTTTGCGGTCTGCCGCCTTCCACCATTTCTCCACCTCATCCTTTGCGGTCTGCCGCCATTTCTCCACCTCATCCTTTGCGGTCTGCCGCCATTTCTCCACCTCATCCTTTGCCGCCTTCCACCATTTCTCCACCTCATCCTTTGCGGTCTGCCGCCATTTCTCCACCTCATCCTTTGCGGCCTTCCACCATTTCTCCACCTCATCCTTTGCGGTCTGCCGCCTTCCACCATTTCTCCACCTCATCCTTTGCGGTCTTCCACCATTTCTCCACCTCATCCTTTGCGGTCTTCCACCATTTCTCCACCTCATCCTTTGCGGTCTTCCACCATTTCTCCACCTCATCCTTTGCGGTCTGCCGCCTTCCACCATTTCTCCACCTCATCCTTTGCGGCCTTCCACCATTTCTCCACCTCATCCTTTGCGGTCTGCCGCCTTCCACCATTTCTCCACCTCATCCTTTGCGGCCTTCCACCATTTCTCCACCTCATCCTTTGCGGCCTTCCACCATTTCTCCACCTCATCCTTTGCGGCCTGCCGCCTTCCACCCTAAAACACATTTATTTGATTTTTTGTATTTTAAGAGACCAGAAAACACTTGACACAACGCTTTACCCTGAGGTGGTGTGACACAAACATTATCTACATGACAAATTATAGTTTCATTTTTCGCTACATGATATTCTGATGTTTTTTCTTCCATTAAGTAGAAAGGTAGGCTACGTACTGTATTTGTAATAAAACGCATGACTCAGCAACCTCTCAAATAGGATACATAATGTGTGATTTTGCTCAAGGGCACCGCAATAATGCTGTTGTACTAAAATAGCCTTTATTCAGTCTTGTGCTTCTGTGCATCCTAAAGTTTCCAGCACAATGTCTGCATCCCAAATGGCACCCTATTCCCTATATAGGGCACTACTTTAGACCAGAGCCCTACAGAACCCTATTCCCTATATATAGTGCACTACTTTAGACCAGCGCCCTATTCCCTATATAGTGCACTACTTTAGACCAGAGCCCTATTCCCTATATAGGGCACTACTTTAGACCAGAGCCCTATTCCCTATATAGGGCACTACTTTAGACCAGAGCCCTATTGCACCCTATTCCCTATATATAGTGCACTACTTTAGACCAGAGCCCTATTCCCTATATAGTGCACTACTTTAGACCAGAGCCCTATTCCCTATATAGTGCACTACTTTAGAACAGAGCCCTGTTGCACCCTATTCCCTATATATAGTGCACTACTTTAGACCAGAGCCCTATTCCCTATATAGTGCACTACTTTAGACCAGAGCCCTATTCCTCTATATAGTGCACTACTTTAGACCAGAGCCCTATTCCCTATATATAGTGCACTACTTTAGACCAGAGCCCTATTGCACCCTATTCCCTATATATAGTGCACTACTTTAGACCAGAGCTCTATGGCACCCTATTCCCTATATATAGTGCACTACTTTAGACCAGAGCCCTATTCCCTATATAGTGCACTACTTTAGACCAGAGCCCTATTCCTCTATATAGTGCACTACTTTAGACCAGAGCCCTATTCCCTATATATAGTGCACTACTTTAGACCAGGGCCCTATTGCACCCTATTCCCTATATATAGTGCACTACTATAGACCAGAGCCCTATTCCCTATATATAGTGCACTACTTTAGACCAGAGCCCTATTCCCTATATATAGTGCACTACTTTAGACCAGAGCTCTATGGCAAGTAGTGCACTACTTTAGACCAGAGCTCTATGGCAAGTAGTGCACTATATAGGGAATAGGGTGCCAGTTGAGATAAAAAGTTAAAAAGCCTTACTGCATGACTGATCAGCATTAATAAGTGAAGATGTTTGAATAGGTAGGTATGGTTAAAGTGACTATGCATATATGATGAACAGAGAGGCATTAATAAGTGAAGATGTTTGAATAGGTAGGTATGGTTAAAGTGACTATGCATATATGATGAACAGAGAGGCATTAATAAGTGAAGATGTTTGAATAGGTAGGTATGGTTAAAGTGACTATGCATATATGATGAACAGAGAGGCATTAATAAGTGAAGATGTTTGAATAGGTAGGTATGGTTAAAGTGACTATGCATACAGTATATGATGAACAGAGAGGCTTTAATAAGTGAAGATGTTTGAAGAGGTTTACGTTAATTGAAATCAGTTGAATACATTCACTCTTGTACATCTCCCTCTGATTTATTATTTCTCCACAGGGCCTGGATATATACACTGCTCAAAAAAATAAAGGGAACAGTAAAATAACACATCCTAGATCTGAATGAATGAAATATTCTTATTAAATACTTTTTTCTTTACATAGTTGAATGTGCTGACAACAAAATCACACAAAAATTAGCAATTGAAATCAAATGTATCAACCCATGGAGGTCTGGATTTGGAAATTAAAAATTCAAATTCAAAACTCAAAATTAAAGTGGAAAACCACACTACAGGTGGATCCAACTCTGATGTAACGTCCTAGGATCAGATTCCTCCCCTGGTCTCATATAATCTGATTCTATTATCATCAAATCAAATCCAAGTTTATTTGTCACGTGCGCCGAATACAACAGGTAGACCTTACAGTGAAATGCTGAATACAACAGGTGTAGTAGACCTTACAGTGAAATGCTGAATACAACAGGTGTAGTAGACCTTACAGTGAAATGCTGAATACAACAGGTGTAGTAGACCTTACAGTGAAATGCTGAATACAACAGGTGTAGTAGACCTTACAGTGAAATGCTGAATACAACAGGTGTAGTAGACCTTACAGTGAAATGCTGAATACAACAGGTGTAGTAGACCTCACAGTGAAATGCTGAATACAACAGGTGTAGTAGACCTTACAGTGAAATGCTGAATACAACAGGTGTAGTAGACCTTACAGTGAAATGCTGAATACAACAGGTGTAGTAGACCTTACAGTGAAATGCTGAATACAACAGGTGTAGTAGACCTTACAGTGAAATGCTGAATACAACAGGTGTAGTAGACCTCACAGTGAAATGCTGAATACAACAGGTGTAGTAGACCTTACAGTGAAATGCTGAATACAACAGGTGTAGTAGACCTTACAGTGAAATGCTGAATACAACAGGTGTAGTAGACCTTACAGTGAAATGCTGAATACAACAGGTGTAGTAGACCTTACAGTGAAATGCTGAATACAACAGGTGTAGTAGACCTTACAGTGAAATGCTGAATACAACAGGTGTAGGTAGACCTTACAGTGAAATGCTGAATACAACAGGTGTAGGTAGACCTCACAGTGAAATGCTGAATACAACAGGTGTAGTAGACATTACAGTGAAATGCTGAATACAACAGGTGTAGTAGACCTTACAGTGAAATGCTGAATACAACAGGTGTAGTAGACCTTACAGTGAAATGCTGAATACAACAGGTGTAGTAGACCTTACAGTGAAATGCTGAATACAACAGGTGTAGGTAGACCTTACAGTGAAATGCTGAATACAACAGGTGTAGTAGACCTTACAGTGAAATGCTGAATACAACAGGTGTAGTAGACCTTACAGTGAAATGCTGAATACAACAGGTGTAGTAGACCTTACAGTGAAATGCTGAATACAACAGGTGTAGGTAGACCTTACAGTGAAATGCTGAATACAACAGGTGTAGGTAGACCTTACAGTGAAATGCTGAATACAACAGGTGTAGTAGACATTACAGTGAAATGCTGAATACAACAGGTGTAGTAGACCTTACAGTGAAATGCTGAATACAACAGGTGTAGTAGACCTTACAGTGAAATGCTGAATACAACAGGTGTAGTAGACATTACAGTGAAATGCTGAATACAACAGGTGTAGTAGACCTTACAGTGAAATGCTGAATACAACAGGTGTAGTAGACCTTACAGTGAAATGCTGAATACAACAGGTGTAGTAGACCTTACAGTGAAATGCTGAATACAACAGGTGTAGTAGACCTTACAGTGAAATGCTGAATACAACAGGTGTAGTAGACCTTACAGTGAAATGCTGAATACAACAGGTGTAGGTAGACCTTACAGTGAAATGCTGAATACAACAGGTGTAGGTAGACCTTACAGTGAAATGCTGAATACAACAGGTGTAGTAGACATTACAGTGAAATGCTGAATACAACAGGTGTAGTAGACCTTACAGTGAAATGCTGAATACAACAGGTGTAGGTAGACCTTACAGTGAAATGCTGAATACAACAGGTGTAGTAGACCTTACAGTGAAATGCTGAATACAACAGGTGTAGTAGACCTTACAGTGAAATGCTGAATACAACAGGTGTAGTAGACCTTACAGTTAAATGCTGAATACAACAGGTGTAGTAGACATTACAGTGAAATGCTGAATACAACAGGTGTAGTAGACCTTACAGTGAAATGCTGAATACAACAGGTGTAGTAGACCTCACAGTGAAATGCTGAATACAACAGGTGTAGTAGACCTCACAGTGAAATGCTGAATACAACAGGTGTAGTAGACCTTACAGTGAAATGCTGAATACAACAGCTGTAGTGGACCTTACAGTGAAATGCTGAATACAACAGGTGTAGTAGACCTTACAGTGAAATGCTGAATACAACAGGTGTAGTAGACCTTACAGTGAAATGCTGAATACAACAGGTGTAGTAGACCTTACAGTGAAATGCTGAATACAACAGGTGTAGTAGACCTTACAGTGAAATGCTGAATACAACAGGTGTAGTAGACCTTACAGTGAAATGCTGAATACAACAGGTGTAGTAGACCTTACAGTGAAATGCTGAATACAACAGGTGTAGGTAGACCTTACAGTGAAATGCTGAATACAACAGGTGTAGGTAGACCTTACAGTGAAATGCTGAATACAACAGGTGTAGTAGACATTACAGTGAAATGCTGAATACAACAGGTGTAGTAGACCTTACAGTGAAATGCTGAATACAACAGGTGTAGGTAGACCTTACAGTGAAATGCTGAATACAACAGGTGTAGTAGACCTTACAGTGAAATGCTGAATACAACAGGTGTAGTAGACCTTACAGTGAAATGCTGAATACAACAGGTGTAGTAGACCTTACAGTTAAATGCTGAATACAACAGGTGTAGTAGACATTACAGTGAAATGCTGAATACAACAGGTGTAGTAGACCTTACAGTGAAATGCTGAATACAACAGGTGTAGTAGACCTCACAGTGAAATGCTGAATACAACAGGTGTAGTAGACCTTACAGTGAAATGCTGAATACAACAGGTGTAGTAGACCTCACAGTGAAATGCTGAATACAACAGGTGTAGTAGACCTTACAGTGAAATGCTGAATACAACAGCTGTAGTGGACCTTACAGTGAAATGCTGAATACAACAGGTGTAGTAGACCTCACAGTGAAATGCTGAATACAACAGGTGTAGTAGACCTATATACAGTAGAGAGGCTATATACAGTAGCGAGGCTATAAAAGTAGCGAGGCTATATAGAGTAGCGAGGCTATAACAGTAGCGGGCCTATATAGAGTAGCGAGGCTATAACAGTAGCGAGGCTATATAGAGTAGCGAGGCTATATACAGTAGCGAGGCTATAACAGTAGCGAGGCTATAAAAGTAGCGAGGCTATATAGAGTAGCGAGGCTGTAACAGTAGCGAGGCTATACAGAGTAGCGAGGCTATATACAGTAGCGAGGCTATAACAGTAGCGAGGCTATAACAGTAGCGAGGCTACATACAGACACCGGTTAGTCAGGCTGATTGAGGTAGTATGTACATGTAGATATGGTTAAAGTGACTATGCATATATGATAAACAGAGAGTAGCAGTAGCGTAAAAGAGGGGTTGGCGGGTGGGCCACAATGCAGATAGCCCGGTTAGCCAATGTGAGGGAGCACTGGTTGGTCGGCCCAATTGAGGTAGTATTACATTTACATTTAATCATTTACAGACGTGTTATCCAGAGCGACTTACAAATTGTGAATTCACTGAAGACATCAGTGGAACAGCCACTTTACAATAGTGAAATCTAAATCTTTAACAGGGGGGAGGGGTGAGAAGGATTACTTTATCCTATCCTGGTATTCAAAGAGGTGGGGTTTCAGGTGTCTCCGGAAGTGAAACTGCTGAATCCAGGTGTAGGGAGTTTGTTCCACCATTGGGGGCCAGAGCAGTGAAAGTTTTGACTGGGCTGCGGTGTACTGACTTCCTCAGTGGTAGGGAGGCTGAGCAGGCCACAGGTGG
>NC_088412.1:7720373-7750373 GCF_034236695.1 Oncorhynchus nerka
TAGTAGGATGGAGGCTCCATAGCTGTATGCGTCTGTAACTACTACAGTGTAGTTTAGTAGGATGGAGGCTGTATGGATCTGTAACTGCTACAGTGTAGTTTAGTAGGATGGAGGCTGTATGGATCTGTAACTGCTACAGTGTAGTTTAGTAGGATGGAGGCTCCATAGCTGTATGGATCTGTAACTGATACAGTGTAGCTTAGTAGGATGGAGGCTGTATGGATCTGTAACTACTACAGTGTAGTTTAGTAGGATGGAGGCTGTATGGATCTGTAACTACTACAGTGTAGTTTAGTAGGATGGAGGCTGTAGTGGATGGAGGCTGTAATCTGTAACTACAGTGTAGTTTAGTAGGATGGAGGCTGTATGGATCTGTAACTACTACAGTGTAGTTTAGTAGGATGGAGGCTCTGTAACATAGCTGTATGGATGGAGGAGGCTGTATGGATCTGTAACTAAGGATGGAGGCTGTATGGATCTGCTACAGTGTAGTTTAGTAGGATGGAGGCTGGAGGCTGTATGGATCTGTAACTGTTACTACAGTGTAGTTTAGTAGGATGGAGGCTGTGTGGATCTTGTAACTGCTACAGGAGTTTAGTAGGATGGAGG
Source organism: Oncorhynchus nerka (assembly GCF_034236695.1). Classification (NCBI taxonomy): domain Eukaryota; kingdom Metazoa; phylum Chordata; class Actinopteri; order Salmoniformes; family Salmonidae; genus Oncorhynchus; species Oncorhynchus nerka. Next base: position 7,720,983 of record NC_088412.1, read on the forward strand.
CTGTAATGGAGGCTGTACTACACAGTGTAGTTTAGTAGGATGGAGGCTGTATGGATCTGGAGGCTGTAATCTGTAACTGCTACAGTGTAGTTTAGTAGGATGGAGGCTGTATGGATCTGTAACTACTACAGTGTAGTTTAGTAGGATGGAGGCTGTATGGATCTGTAACTACTACAGTGTAGTTTAGTAGGATGGAGGCTGTATGGATCTGTAACTGCTACAGTGTAGTTTAGTAGGATGGAGGCTGGATCTGTAACTACTATAGTTTAGTATGGATCTGGATCTGTAACTACTACAGTGTAGTTTAGTAGGATGGAGGCTGTATGGATCTGTAACTACTACAGTGTAGTTTAGTAGGATGGAGGCTGTATGGATCTGTAACTGCTACAGTGTAGTTTAGTAGGATGGAGGCTGTATGGATCTGTAACTTTAGTAGGATGGAGGCTGTATGGATCAGTGTAGTTTAGTAGGATGGAGGCTGTATGGATCTGTAACTACTACAGTGTTTAGTAGGATGGAGGCTGTACAGTGTAGTTTAGTGGAGGCTGTATGGATCTGTAACTAGTAGGATGGAGGCTGTATGGATCTGTAACTACTACAGTGTAGTTTAGTAGGATGGAGGCTGTATGGATCTGTAACTGCTACAGTGTAGTTTAGTAGGATGGAGGCTGTATGGATCTGTAACTACTACAGTGTAGTTTAGTAGGATGGAGGCTGTATGGATCTGTAACTACTACAGTGTAGTTTAGTAGGATGGAGGCTGTATGGATCTGTAACTACTACAGTGTAGTTTAGTAGGATGGAGGCTGTATGGATCTGTATGTGTAGTTTAGTAGGATGGATCTGTAACTACTACAGTGTAGTTTAGTAGGATGGAGGCTGTATGGATCTGTAATCTAACTACAGTGTAGTTTAGTAGGATGGAGGCTGTATGGATCTGTAACTACTACAGTGTAGTTTAGTAGGATGGAGGCTGTATGGATCTGTAACTGCTACAGTGTAGTTTAGTAGGATGGAGGCTGTATGGATCTGTAACTACTACAGTGTAGTTTAGTAGGATGGAGGCTGTATGGATCTGTTAACTACTACAGTGTAGTTTAGTAGGATGGAGGCTGTATGGATCTGTAACTGCTACAGTGTAGTTTATGGATAGGTGTAGTTTATGGATGGAGGCTGTATGGATCTGTAACTGCTACAGTGTAGTTTAGTAGGATGGAGGCTGTATGGATCTGTAACTACTACAGTGTAGTTTAGTAGGATGGAGGCTGTATGGATCTGTAACTACTACAGTGTAGTTTAGTAGGATGGAGGCTGTATGGATCTGTAACTGCAGTGTAGTTTAGTAGGATGGAGGCTGTAGGATGTAGTTTAGTTTAGTAGGATGGAGGCTGTATGGATCTGTAACTACTACAGTGTAGTTTAGTAGGATGGAGGCTGTATGGATCTGTAACTACTACAGTGTAGTTTAGTAGGATGGAGGCTGTATGGATCTGTAACTGTGTAGTTTAGTAGGATGGAGGCTGTATGGATCTGTAACTGCTACAGTGTAGTTTAGTAGGATGGAGGCTGTATGGATCTGTAACTACTACAGTGTAGTTTAGTAGGATGGAGGCTGTATGGATCTGTAACTACTACAGTGTAGTTTAGTAGGATGGAGGCTGTATGGATCTGTAACTGCTACAGTGTAGTTTAGTAGGATGGAGGCTGTATGGATCTGTAACTACTACAGTGTAGTTTAGTAGGATGGAGGCTGTATGGATCTGTAACTACTACAGTGTAGTTTAGTAGGATGGAGGCTGTATGGATCTGTAACTGCTACAGTGTAGTTTAGTAGGATGGAGGCTGTATGGATCTGTAACTACTACAGTGTAGTTTGGAGTAGGAACTGTGTAGGCTTAGTAGGATGGAGGCTGTATGGATCTGTAACTACTACAGTGTAGTTTAGTAGGATGGAGGCTGTATGGATCTGTAACTACTACAGTGTAGTTTAGTAGGATGGAGGCTGTATGGATCTGTAACTACTACAGTGTAGTTTAGTAGGATGGAGGCTGTATGGATCTGTAACTGCTACAGTGTAGTTTAGTAGGATGGAGGCTGTATGGATCTGTAACTACTACAGTGTAGTTTAGTAGGATGGAGGCTGTATGGATCTGTAACTACTACAGTGTAGTTTAGTAGGATGGAGGCTGTATGGATCTGTAACTGCTACAGTGTAGTTTAGTAGGATGGAGGCTGTATGGATCTGTAACTACTACAGTGTAGTTTAGTAGGATGGAGGCTGTATGGATCTGTAACTACTACAGTGTAGTTTAGTAGGATGGAGGCTAGTTTAGTAGGATGGAGGCTGTATGGATCTGTAACTACTACAGTGTAGTTTAGTAGGATGGAGGCTGTATGGATCTGTAACTACTACAGTGTAGTTTAGTAGGATGGAGGCTGTATGGATCTGTAACTACTACAGTGTAGTTTAGTAGGATGGAGTTTAGGGATGGAGGCTCTATGGATCTGTAACTGTAGTTTAGTAGGATGGAGGCTGTATGGATCTGTAACTACTACAGTGTAGTTTAGTAGGATGGAGGCTGTATGGATCTGTAACTACTACAGTGTAGTTTAGTAGGATGGAGGCTGTATGGATCTGTAACTACTACAGTGTAGTTTAGTAGGATGGAGGCTGTTTAGTATGGATCTGTAACTACTACAGTGTAGTTTAGTAGGATGGAGGCTGTATGGATCTGTAACTACTACAGTGTAGTTTAGTAGGATGGAGGCTGTATGGATCTGTAACTACTACAGTGTAGTTTAGTAGGATGGAGGCTGTAGTTTAGTGGATGTAGGATGGAGGCTGTATGGATCTGTAACTGCTACAGTGTAGTTTAGTAGGATGGAGGCTGTATGGATCTGTAACTACTTACAGTGTAGTTTAGTAGGATGGAGGCTGTATGGATCTGTAACTACTACAGTGTAGTTTAGTAGGATGGAGGCTGTATGGATCTGTAACTGCTACAGTGTAGTTTAGTAGGATGGAGGCTGTATGGATCTGGAACTAACTTTACTAGTGTAGTTTAGTAGGATGGAGGCTGTATGGTATGGATCTGTTTAAGGATGGAGGCTGTATGGATCTGTAACTACTACAGTGTAGTTTAGTAGGATGGAGGCTGTATGGATCTGTAACTGCTACAGTGTAGTTTAGTAGGATGGAGGCTGTATGGATCTGTAACTGCTACAGTGTAGTTTAGTAGGATGGAGGCTGTATGGATCTGTAACTACTACAGTGTAGTTTAGTAGGATGGAGGCTGAATGGATCTGTAACTGCTACAGTGTAGTTTAGTAGGATGGAGGCTGTATGGATCTGTAACTACTACAGTGTAGTTTAGTAGGATGGAGGCTGTATGGATCTGTAACTGCTACAGTGTAGTTTAGTAGGATGGAGGCTCCATAGTTGTATGGATCTGTAACTGCTACAGTGTAGTTTAGTAGGATGGAGGCTGTATGGATCTGTAACTACTACAGTGTAGTTTAGTAGGATGGAGGCTGTATGGATCTGTAACTACTACAGTGTAGTTTAGTAGGATGGAGGCTGTATGGATCTGTAACTGCTACAGTGTAGTTTAGTAGGATGGAGGCTGTATGGATCTGTAACTACTACAGTGTAGTTTAGTAGGATGGAGGCTGTATGGATCTGTAACTACTACAGTGTAGTTTAGTAGGATCAAATCAAATCAAATCAAATTTTATTTGTCACATACACATGGTTAGCAGATGTTAATGCGAGTGTAGCGAAATGCTTGTGCTTCTAGTTCCGACAATGCAGTGATAACCAACAAGTAATCTAACTAACAATTCTAAAACTACTGTCTTATACACAGTGTAAGGGGATAAAGAATATGTACATAAGGATATATGAGTGAGTGATGGTACAGAGCAGCATACAGTAGATGGTATCGAGTACAGTATATACATATGAGATGAGTATGTAGACAAAGTAAACAAAGTGGCAAAGTTAAAGTGGCTAGTGATACATGTATTACATAAGGATGCAGTCGATGATGTAGAGTACAGTATATACGTATGCATATGAGATGAATAATGTAGGGTAAGTAACATTATATAAGGTAGCATTGTTTAAAGTGGCTAGTGATATATTTACATCATTTCCCATCAATTCCCATTATTAAAGTGGCTGGAGTTGGGTCAGTGTCAATGACAGTGTATGGCAGCAGCCACTCAATGGTGGCTGTTTAACAGTCTGATAGCCTTGAGATAGAAGCTGTTTTTCAGTCTCTCAGTCCCAGCTTTGATGCACCTGTACTGACCTCGCCTCTGTGATAGCGGGGTGAACAGGCAGTGGTTCGGTGGTTGATGTCCTTGATGATCTTTATGGCCTTCCTGTAACATCGGGTGGTGTAGGTGTCCTGGAGGGCAGGTAGTTTGCCCCCGGTGATGCTGTGCAGACCTCACTACCCTCTGTGTAGAGGGCGGAGCAGTTTAGACGGTGATACAGCCCGCCAGGATGCTCTCGATTGTGCATCTGTAGAAGTTTGTGAGTGCTTTTGGTGACAAGCCAAATTTCTTCAGCCTCCTGAGGTTGAAGAGGCGCTGCTGCGCCTTCTTCTTCACGACGCTGTCAGTGTGAGTGGACCAATTCAGTTTGTCTGTGATGTGTATGCCGAGGAACTTAAACTTGCTACCCTCTCCACTACTGTTCCATCGATGTGGATAGGGGTGTTCCTCTGCTGTTTCCTGAAGTCCACAATCATCTCCTTAGTTTTGTTGACGTTGAGTGTGAGGTTATTTTCCTGACACCACACTGAGGGCCCTCACCTCCTCCCTGTAGGCCGGATTGTTGGTAATCAAGCCTACCACTGTTGTGTCGTCCGCAAACTTGATGATTGAGTTGAGGCGTACGCAGTCGTGGGTGAACAGGGAGTACAGGAGAGGGCTGTAACGCACCCTTGTGGGGCCCCCGTGTTGAGGATCAGCGGGGAGGAGATGTTGTTGCCTACCTCACCACCTGGGGGCGGCCCGTCAGGAAGTCCAGTACCCAGTTGCACAGGGCGGGGTCGAGACCCAGGGTCTCGAGCTTGATGACGAGCTTGGAGGGTGCTATGGTGTTGAATGCCGAGCTGTAGTCGATGAACAGCATTCTCACATAGGTATTCCTCTTGTCCAGGTGGGTTAGGGCAGTGTGCAGTGTGGTTGAGATTGCATCGTCTGTGGACCTATTTGGGCGGTAAGCAAATTGGAGTGGGTCTAGGGTGTCAGGTAGGGTGGAGGTGATATGGTCCTTGACTAGTCTCTCAAAGCACTTCATGATGACGGAAGTGAGTGCTACGGGCGGTAGTCGTTTAGCTCAGTTACCTTAGCTTTCTTGGGAACAGGAACAATGGTGGCCCTTTGAAGCATGGGAACAGCAGACTGGTATAGGGATTGATTGAATATGTCCGTAAACACACCGCCAGCTGGTCTGCGCATGCTCTGAGGGCGCGGCTGGGGATGCCGCCTGGGCCTGCAGCCTTGCGAGGGTTAACACGTAAATGTCTTACTCACCTCGGCTGCAGTGAAGGAGAGACCGCATGTTTTCGTTGCAGGCCGTGTCAGTGGCACTGTATTGTCCTCAAAGCGGGCAAAAAGTTATTTAGTCTGCCTGGGAGCAAGACATCCTGGTCCGTGACTGGGCTGGGTTTCTTCTGTAGTCCGTGATTGACTGTAGACCCTGCCACATGCCTCTTGTGTCTGAGCCATTGAATTGAGATTCCACTTTGTCCCTGTACTGACGCTTAGCTTGTTTAATAGCCTTGCGGAGGGAATAGCTGCATTGTTTATATTCGCATGTTACCAGACACCTTGCCCTGATTAAAAGCAGTGGTTCGCGCTTTCAGTTTCACGCGAATGCTGCCATCAATCCACGGTTTCTGGTTTGGGAATGTTTTTATCGCTGCTATGGGAACGACATCTTCGACGCACGAATGAACTCGCACATCAGCGATTCGTCAATATTTTCATCTGACGCAATACGAAACATGTCCCAGTCCACGTGATGGAAGCAGTCTTGAGTGTGGAGTCAGCTTGGTCTGACCAGCGTTGGACAGACCTCAGCGTGGGAGCCTCTTGTTTAAGTTTCTGCCTGTAGGCAGGGATCAACAAAATGGAGTCGTGGTCAGCTTTTCCGAAAGGGGGCGGGGCAGGGCCTTATATGCGTAAGTTAGAGTAACAATGATCCAAGGTTTTACCACCCCTGGTTGCGCAATCGATATGCTGATAAAATTTAGGAGTCTTGTTTTCAGATTAGCTTTGTTAAAATCCCCAGCTACAATGAATGCAGCCTCCGGATAAATGGTTTCCAGTTTGCAAAGAGTTAAATAAAGTTCGAGAGCCATCGATGTGTCTGCTTGGGGGATATATACGGCTGTGATTATAATCGAAGAGAATTCTCTTGGAAGATAATGCGGTCTACATTTGATTGTGAGGAATTCTAAATCAGGTGAACAGAAGGATTTGAGTTCCTGTATGTTTCCTTCATCACACCATGTCTTGTTAGTCATGAGGCATACGCCCGCCGCTCTTCTTAACAGAAAGATGTTTGTTTCTGTCGGCGCGATGCGTGGAGAAACCCGTGGACCGCATCGGATAGCGTGTAAGCCATGTTTCCGTGAAGCAGAGAACATTGCAGTCTCTGATGTCCCTCTGAATGCTACCCTTGCTCGGATTTCATCAACCTTGTTGTCAAGAGACTGGACATTGGCAAGAAGAATGCTGGGGAGTGGTGCGCGATGTGCCCTTGTCCGGAGTCTGACCAGAAGACCGCCACGCTCCTCTTTTTCGGAGTCGCTTTCTTGGCTCGCTGCATGCGATCCATTCCGTGTCCTGTTTGTAAGGCAGAATACAGGATTTAAAACATATTCTTGGTCGTACTGATGGTGAGTTGACGCTGATCTTATATTCAGTAGTTCTTCTCGACTGTATGTAATGAAACCTAAGATGACCTGGGGTACTAATGTAAGAAATAACATGTAAAAAAACAAAAAACTGCATAGTTTCCTAGGAACGCGAAGCGAGGCGGCCATCTCTGTCGGCGCCGGAAGTTGGAGGCTGAATGGATCTGTAACTGCTACAGTGTAGTTTAGTAGGATGGAGGCTGTATGGATCTGTAACTACTACAGTGTAGTTTAGTAGGATGGAGGCTGTATGGATCTGTAACTGCTACAGTGTAGTTTAGTAGGATGGAGGCTGTATGGATCTGTAACTGCTACAGTGTAGTTTAGTAGGATGGAGGCTGTATGGATCTGTAACTACTACAGTGTAGTTTAGTAGGATGGAGGCTGTATGGATCTGTAACTGCTACAGTGTAGTTTAGTAGGATGGAGGCTCCATAGCTGTATGGATCTGGAACTACTACAGTGTAGTTTAGTAGGATGGAGGCTGTATGGATCTGTAACTACTACAGTGTAGTTTAGTAGGATGGAGGCTCCATAGTTGTATGGATCTGTAACTACTACAGTGTAGTTTAGTAGGATGGAGGCTGTATGGATCTGTAACTGCTACAGTGTAGTTTAGTAGGATGGAGGCTGTATGGATCTGTAACTACTACAGTGTAGTTTAGTAGGATGGAGGCTGTATGGATCTGTTACTACTACAGTGTAGTTTAGTAGGATGGAGGCTGTATGGATCTGTAACTGCTACAGTGTAGTTTAGTAGGATGGAGGCTCCATAGCTGTATGGATCTGTAACTACTACAGTGTAGTTTAGTAGGATGGAGGCTGTATGGATCTGTAACTACTACAGTGTAGTTTAGTAGGATGGAGGCTGTATGGATCTGTAACTACTACAGTGTAGTTTAGTAGGATGGAGGCTCTGTAACTGCTACAGTGTAGTTTAGTAGGATGGAGGCTCCATAGCTGTATGGATCTGTAACTGCTACAGTGTAGTTTAGTAGGATGGAGGCTGTATGGATCTGTAACTACTACAGTGTAGTTTAGTAGGATGGAGGCTGTATGGATCTGTAACTACTACAGTGTAGTTTAGTAGGATGGAGGCTGTATGGATCTGTAACTACTACAGTGTAGTTTAGTAGGATGGAGGCTGAATGGATCTGTAACTGCTACAGTGTAGTTTAGTAGGATGGAGGCTGTATGGATCTGTAACTACTACAGTGTAGTTTAGTAGGATGGAGGCTGTATGGATCTGTAACTGCTACAGTGTAGTTTAGTAGGATGGAGGCTGTATGGATCTGTAACTACTACAGTGTAGTTTAGTAGGATGGAGGCTGTATGGATCTGTAACTGCTACAGTGTAGTTTAGTAGGATGGAGGCTCCATAGCTTTATGGGTCTGTAAAAAAAAAATATTTTTTTGTGAAGGATAAGGGCCATATGTTTTAAAAAACAGTAATCGTAAACGGTGATTACCTGCCATCAAGGGCTGCTACTAGGTCACTGGATACGAAGCTCACTTCCACATGTACAGGTCATATTTTATTGATTGATTCTTTATTCAACGAGGCAAGTCAGTTACGATTCTTATTTACAATGACGGCCTAACCCCTCGGCCAAACCCCTGGGCCAATTGTGCGCCGACCTATGAGACTACCAATCACAGCCGGATGTGATACATCAGGTTACTGTAGTGGCGCCTCTTGCACTGAGATAGCAGTTACTACAGTTTCTTTAACAGTGACGTTTCGTCTTAGGGCATTACATAGGCCAATGACTGTAGCTGTTTTGGACCCATTAAGGTGGTTCTGATGGAAAGGTTGGCGTTTGCTGAGCGGTGCCCAGGAAATAATGAAATCCAGTTGTTAGATGCTGTCTATAGCTGAGCTACAGTGTATAAGGGTCTACTATACTAACATCTGATCTAGGACCAATAGTACTGTCTGTAGCTGGGCTACAGGGTATACAGGTCTACTATATTAACATCTGATCTAGGACCAGTAGTACTGTCCGTAGCTGGGCTACAGGGTATAAGGGTCTACTACAGCATCTGATCTGAGACCTGTAGTACTGTCTGTAGCTGGGCTACAGGGTATACAGGTCTACTATACTAACATCTGATCTAGGACCAGTAGTACTGTCCGTAGCTGGGCTACAGGGTATAAGGGTCTACTACAGCATCTGATCTGAGACCTGTAGTACTGTCTGTAGCTGGGCTACAGGGAAACTAGTTCCACAGCCTCATCTGGGCCCCATAAGGGAAACTAATGACCTACTCTTCCCACTGTAGACCTTGTTGTTTTTCCTGTCACAGTTTTCGCCGGTTGTGTGTGTGTCCTTGTACCTAGTTGACAGTGCCTGGACCTGGATCCACTTCTGTCCCGTCTGGACTTGTTCTTCTGCTCAGTGGACTGATTTACTGTGTGTTACGACGGACACCTCTTCTCTCACCTTGCCACTGGCTATCTCCAACCCATCTCTTTCTCTCCACTCTCCACTCCCCAACTCCCAACTCCCCACTCCCCACTCTCCACTCTCCACACTCCACTCCCCACTCTCCACTCTCCACTCCCCACTCCCCACTCTCTACTCTCCACTCCCCACTCTCCACTCCCCACTCTCCACTCCCCACTCTCCACTCCCCCTCTCCACTCCCCACTCTCCACTCTCCACTCTCCACTCTCCACACTCCACTCCCCACTCTCCACTCCCCACTCCCCACTCTCTACTCTCCACTCCCCACTCTCCACTCCCCACTCTCCACTCCCCACTCCCCACTCCCCACTCTCCACTCCCCTCCCCACTCTCCACTCCCCACTCTCCACTCCCCCCTCCACTCCCCCCCCACTCTCCACTCCCCACCTCCCCTCCCCCCTCTCCACTCCCCACTCCCCACTCCACTCCCACTCCCCACTCCCCACTCTCCACTCTCCACTCCCCACTCCACTCCCCACTCCCCACTCTCCACTCCCCCCTCTCCACTCTCCACTCTCCACTCTCCACTCCCTCCTCACCCCCTTTCCCAGTAAGTGTAAAATGATGTTGAAAAGACGTATTTTAGAAGTAATTTCCAGACGATGACTTTCACATTAATTTTAGGTGTTGAATGAAAGGAGAAAAGTCGTATTTTCCCCGATGTCACAAATGCATATTTTCGGGACTTTGAAAATACTTATTTTCCCGGACATTGAAAGTGTGTATTTTCTGGACGTTGAAATCAGGTGAATTTTAGGTGTTTGAACAAAAGGTAAAAAGTATGTATTTTCTGGACGTTGAAATCAGGTGAATTTTAGGTGTTTGAACAAAAGGTAAAAATATCTATTTTCTGGACGTTGAAATCAGGTGAATTTTAGGTGTTTGAACAAAAGGTAAAAATATCTATTTTCCTGGATGTTGAATATATGTAATTTACAGGAAATTGAAAAAAAAATAGGCATTTTTCGGTCATTGATTCTACAGCCAAATTTCAACTACTGTACATTTTACATTGAAGTAGGTCAGTTTATCACAATACTAGGAAAAAAGGAGCCAACTGAAGATTGCAGCAAAAATATGTATTATTACTTACATCTATCACAGTTGACAGTTTTAAAACTAGCCATGATGATGTTCAACCTACAGAATAAACCAACAGGCCACTTCAGCTAAAATAACATCCTCAGTAACCATTACAGATTACTTTTTATATGTCTTGCTACGACTGTGATATGTTGTTGTTTAGCTAAAATATACATGTAAAATAAAAATAAAACACTTGCAAAGCATCCCTACCAGTACACTATACTGTACTTTTCTTTATTTTACTGTACTCTAGCATGTTTTACTGTGTATACTGTAATGTACCGTATGCTACTTTTCTTAACTGTGTTGTGTACTGTACTGTACTGTACTCTGCTGTGTTCTAATCTACTGTACTGTTACTATGCTGTCTAAACTTGTGAAACGTAGATGACTATGATTGGTTCAGACTTCATCCGGATCGGACCAAACTTCAGCCAATTGTAGACTTTTATGTTTGGGCTAAATCAAGGCCAGTCCAGATTTGAACCGAATCTGAACGTATATGTTTGGGCCAAATATAGGCCAGGTTCGGACAGGACATCTGTTGACCTCTATAATTGGTTAGATTTGATCTGGACCAAGTATCTACGTCCGTGGATGTTGAAATCAAGGCAGGGCCGTACCCAAACAATAACAAAGAAAGAAAGAGAACCGAAAAAAGACATTGAGAAGACGTCGCCTTACGTCAAATGCTTAGTGGGCTCTCTCCCCGCTCTGTTTTCATCTCTCTCTCTTTCTCTCTCTCCTCAAAATCAAATGTATTTATAAAGCCCTTTTTTGAATCAGCAGATGTCTCAAAGTGCTGTACAGAAACCCAGCCTAAAACCACAAACAGCAAGCAATGCAGGTGTAGAAGCACGGTGGCTAGGAAAAACTCCCTAGAAAGGCCAAACCCGGACAGGAAGATCACGTCAGTGACTCGACCCACTCAAGTCGACTATAGTGAAAAAAAGCTTGGCACGACTTGATGCACCCCTCCAAGGGAAGGCATGGAACAGCACTAGTAAGCCAGTGACTCAGCCCCTGTAATAGGGTCAGATGCAGAGAATCCCAATGGAGAGAAGGGAGCCGGACAGGCAGAGACAGCAAGGGCGGTTCATCGCTCCAGTACCTTTCTGTTCACCTTCACACCCCTGGGCCAGACTACACTCAATCATAGGACCTACTGAAGAGATGAGTCTTCAATAAAGACTTAAAGGTTGAGACCGAGTCTGCGTCTCTCACGTAGATAGGCAGACCATTCCATAAAAATGGAGCTCTATAGGAGAAAGCCCTGCCTCCTTATTCTAGGGACAATAAGGAGGCCTGCATCTTGTGACCGTAGCGTACGTGTAGGTATGTATGGCAGGACCAAATCGTGGGGAGATAGTTAGGAGGACGACCATGTAATGCTTTGTAGGTTAGCAGTAACACCTTGAAATCAGCCTTAACAGGAAGCCAGTTTAGAGAGGTCACTGGAGTTATATGATCACATTTTTTGGTTCTAGTCAAGATTCTATCAGCCGTGTTTAACACTAACTGAAGTTTATTTAGTGCTTTATCCAGGTAGCCAGAAAGTAGAGCACTGCAGTAGTCTAACCTAGAAGTGACAAAAGCATGGATTAGTTTTTCTGCATCGTTGGACAGAAAGTTTCGGATTTTTGCAATGTTACGTAGATGGAAAAAAGCTGTCCTGGAAACAGTATTGATGTGTTCGTCAAGAGAGAGATCAGGGTCCAGAGTAACGCCGACGTCGTTCACAGTTTTATTTGAGACGAGATCAATTGTCAGATTCAACAGAAGATCTCTTTGTTTCTTGGGACCTAGAACAAGCATCTCTGTTTTGTCCAAGTTTAAAACCTTTGCCGTCATCCACTTCCTTATGTCTGAAACACTTCCAGGGTGTGTTTGCTATGGATGATGGGGGAAAAGTGTGACACCAATCAGGCCTCCGAGGACTGGAGTTGCCCAGGCCTGCTGTCGACCAATTAGGGTTTCCAATTTCTCCAAAGGAATGTGCTGATCGATGGTGTCAAAAGCAACACTAAAGAGTACAAGGACAGATGCAGAGCCTTGGTCTGACGCCATTAAAAAGTAATTTACAAACTTCACGAGTTTAGTCTCAATACTATGATGGTCTAAAACCAGACTGGAGCATTTCATTATTTTTCTTCGGGCAGGCAGTGAGGAACTTTTTTCAACATTTCAGAGAGGAATGGGAGATTTGATATAGACCAATAGTTTAAAAACAAATTGGGTCAAGGGTTTGTTTTTTTCAGGAGAGGCTTTATTACTGGCACTTTTAGTGAGTTTGGTAGACATCCGGAGGACAGGAATCTGCTTATTATGTTCAATATAGGGGGGACCAAGCACAGGAAGCAACTCTTTCAGTAGTTTAGTTGGAATACGGTCCAGTAGGGAGCTGGAAAGTTTCAAGGCCATGATTATTTTTGTAAATGTGTCGAGAGATACACAATTAAAAAACTTGTGTCTCCATTGATCCGAGGTCCTGGCAGTTCTGTGCAAACTCAGGACCACAGAGTTTTTGGAGAAATACGCAGATTTACTAAAAAGGAGTCCGTAATTTGCTTTCTAATGTGTGTGTGTGTGTGTGTGTGTGTGTGTGTGTGTGTGTGTGTGTGTTTCTAATGATCATGATCTTTTCGTCAAAGAAGTTCATGAATTCATCACTGCTGAAGTGAAAGCCATCCTCTCTTGGGGAATGCTGCTTTTTAGATAGTTTTGAGACAGTATAAAAAAAAGTTGGATTGATTTTATCCTCCTCCATCAGGTTGGAAGTAGGAAGATCGAGCAGCAGTGAGGGCTCTTCCTGAACTTCAGTACTGCATGGTACTGTCTTTCCCAACCAATCAGAAGATTGAAGACTGACAGTTTGGTGTAGCGCCATTTCCGTTACAATTTTATGGAAGTTTGCTTCAGGTTATTTCCTGTATACCAGGGAGCTAGTTTCTTATAACAAATATTTTTTTTGTTTTTAGAGGTGTGACTGTATCTATCCACTATATTTGTTCCATGAGACAAAATTAGATCCAGGGTAGGTGGGTAACTGATTTTTGTACTCTGACGTCCTTGGGTAGGCGGAGGGAGTCTGGAAGGGCATCTAGGAATCTGGGTTGCCTGAGAATTTATAGCATGGCTTTTGATGATCCTTGATTGGGGTCAGAGGAGATTATTTGATGCGATTGCAAACGTAATAAAATGATGGTCCGATAGTCCAGGATTATGAGGAAAAATATTAAGATCCACAACATTTATTCCACGGGACAAAACTAGGTCCAGAGTCTGACTGTGGCAATGAGTAGGTCCAGAGACATGTTGGACAAAATCCACAGAGTCGATGATGGCTCTGAAAGCCTTTTAGGTCTGTGGACTTATTGAAGTCACCAAAAATGTGAATAATATCTGCTGTGACTACAAGGTCCGATAGGAATTCAGGGAACTCTAGTGCCCTCGCCAATTCGTTGATATATATGTTGAAGAGGGTGGGGCTTAACCTGCATCCCTGTCTCGCCCCACGGCCCTGTAGAAAGAAATATGTGGGTTTTTTGCCAAATTTAACTACACACTTGTTGTTTGTGTACATGGATTTAATAATGTTGTATATTTTTCCCCCAACACCACTTTCCATCAATTTGTATAGCAGACCCTCGTGCCAAGCTTTTTTGAAATAAACAAAGCCTGATAATTAGTTTTTTGTCAATCAGAGTGTGCAGGGTGAATACATGGTCTGACATACGGTATTTTTGGTAAAAAGCGAATTTGACATTTGCTCAGTACATTGTTTTCGCTGAGGAAATGGATGAGTCTGCTGATAATGATCATGCAGAGGATTTACCCTTAGTTGCTGTTGACGCATATCCCACGGTAGTTATTGGGGGATAGACCTTGGTTCCAAATATTGGGGAAGATGCCAGAGCTGAGAAAGATGGAAAAAAGTTTTAGCCAATTGGAATTTGTGGTCTGTATGTTTCATAATTTCATTTAGAATACCATTAACCCCACATGATTTTTGGGATGGATGGTTTGTACTTTGTCAATGTATTGGAGAATCCAGTGTGTTCTGGTAGTCTTTAATAGTTGATTCTAAGATTTGTATTCTAAGATTCCACTTTTCCAAGTGGTTAGATTCTATGGATTCTTCAAATACATTGAGCTGATTTCTGACGTGCTGTTCCTTCTTTTTCTGTAGTGTATTTCGGTATTGTTTTAGTGATTCACCATAGTGAAGGCGTAGACTCAGGTTTTCCGGGTCTCTATGTTCACGCTCCCTTTCTCTCTCTCTCACTCGCCCTCTCTCACGCTCCTTTTCTCTCTCTCTCTCTCACTCTCCCTCTCTCACGCTCCCTTTCTCTCTCTCTCTCTCTCTCACTCTCCCTCACTCATGCTCCCTCTCTCTCTCTCTCTCTCTCTCTCTCTCTCACTACCTCTCTCTCCCTCTCTCATGCTCCCTTTCTCTCTCTCCCCCCTCTCTCTCGCTCTCTCTCTCTCTCTCTCTCTCTCTCTCTCTCTCTCTCTCTCTCTCTATCTCTCACTCTCTCACTCTCACTCTCCCTGACTCTCTCTCTCTTATGCTCCCTTTCTCCCCCCTCTCTCTCTCTCTCTCTTATTCTCTCACTCTATCACTCTCCCTCTCTCTCTCTCTCTCTCTGTCTCTCTCTCTCTCTACCTCTCTCTCTCTTCTCTTTCATCTCCCTTTCTCTCCTCTCTCCTCTCCCTTTCTCTCCTCTCTCCTCTCCCTTTCTCTCCTCCCCTTTCTCTCCTCTCTCCTCTCTCCTATCCCTTTCTCTCCTCTCTCCTCTCCCTTTCTCTCCTCTCTCCTCTCTCCCTTGCTCTCCTTTCTCCTCTCTCCTCTCCCTTTCTCTCCTCTCTCCTATCCCTTTCTCTCCTCTCTCCCTTTCTCTCCTCTCCTCTCTCCTCTCCCTTTCTCTCCTCTCTCCTCTCTCCTCACCCTTTCTCTCGTCTCTCCTCTCCCTTTCTCTCCCTTTCTCTCCTCTCCCTTTCTCTCATCTCTCCTCGCTCATCTCCCTTTCTCTCCTCTCTCCTCTCTCCTCTCCCTTTCTCTCCTCTCTCCTCGCTCATCTCCCTTTCTCTCCTCTCTCCTCTCTCCTCTCCCTTTCTCTCCTCTCTCCTCTCTCTTTCTTATCTCCCTTTCTCTCCTCTCCCTTTCTCTCCTCTCTCCTCTCCCTTTCTCTCCTCTCCCTTTCTCTCCTCTCTCCTCTCCCTTTCTCTCCTCTCCTCTCCTCTCCCTTTCTCTCCTCTCAACTTCCTTTCCCTCCTCTCTCATCTCCCTTTCTCTATTTTCTCATGTCCCTTTCTCTATTTTCTCATCTCCCTTTCTCTCCTCTCCCTTTCTCTCCTCTCCTCTCCTCTCCCTTTCTCTCCTCTCATCTCCCTTTCTCTCCTCTCTCATCTCCCTTTCTCTCCTCTCCTCTCCTCTCCATTTCTCTCCTCTCAACTTCCTTTCCCTCCTCTCTCATCTCCCTTTCTCTATTTTCTCATCTCCCTTTCTCTCCTCTCAACTTCCTTTCCCTCCTCTCTCATCTCCCTTTCTCTATTTTCTCATCTCCCTTTCTCTCCTCTCAACTTCCTTTCCCTCCTCTCTCATCTCCCTTTCTCTATTTTCTCATCTCCCTTTCTCTCCTCTCCTCTCCTCCCCTTTCCCTCCTCTCTCATCTTCCTTTCTCTCCTCTCTCCTCTCCCTTTCTCTCCTCTCCTCTCCTCTCCCTTTCTCTCCTCTCATCTCCCTTTCTCTCCTCTCCTCTCCTCTCCCTTTCTCTCCTCTCCTCTCCTCTCCCTTTCTCTCCTCTCTCCTCTCCCTTTCTCTCCTCTCTCATCTCTCCCTTTCTCTCCTCTCCTCTCCCTTTCTCTCCTCTCCTCTCCCTTTCTCTCCTCTCCTCTCCTCTCCCTTTCTCTCTCCTCTCCTCTCCCTTTCTCTCCTCTCTCCTCTCTCCTCTCTCCTCTCCTCTCCCTTTCTCTCCTCTCTCCTCTCCCTTTCTCTCCTCTCTCATCTTCAGTTTCTACCCCCCCCCAATTCCCACACATTATTTTTTCGATTAATCATTTTTACATAATGAAATGTGGTGAGACAGGTTCACCCAACCAAACTCATATGCAGTGGTATGGAAATGACGGTACACAATACATCGTTCAGCCCTATTAAAAGTCACAGTAAATTATACAATTGAATCATAATATTCCCCTTGACATGAACACTGTACAATTTCACTGTTGTGTTCATGGCACAGCATGACACTACACCCCCTCAGGCTTGGCTGTACAATGGCAAGTTGGGTGGCATGAGGATTAGCCTAACGCTAGCTTGGACAGTGTCCAGAGGACCAGCACGTAGCTTACTGTACTGTAACTACAGGGAGAGCAGAGGACCAGCACCGTAGCTTACTGTACTGTAACTACAGGGAGAGCAGAGGACCAGCACGTAGCTTACTGTACTGTAACTACAGGGAGAGCAGAGGACCAGCATCGTAGCTTACTGTACTGTAACTACAGGGAGAGCAGAGGACCAGCATCGTAGCTTACTGTACTGTAACTACAGGGAGAGCAGAGGACCAGCACCGTAGCTTACTGTACTGTAACTACAGGGAGAGCAGAGGACCAGCATCGTAGCTTACTGTACTGTAACTACAGGGAGAGCAGAGGACCAGCATCGTAGCTTACTGTACTATAACTACAGGGAGAGCAGAGGACCAGCACCGTAGCTTACTGTACTATAACTACAGGGAGAGCAGAGGACCATCACCGTAGCTTACTGTAGCAGAGGACCATCACCGTAGCTTACTGTACTATAACTACAGGGAGAGCAGAGGACCAGCACCGTAGCTTACTGTACTATAACTACAGGGAGAGCAGAGGACCAGCACCGTAGCTTACTGTACTGTAACTACAGGGAGAGCAGAGGACCATCACCGTAGCTTACCTTATTCCCTGTCCCCTATTCCTTTTATCCTATTCCCTATAGGCCCTGGTCCAAAGAAATGCACTATAAGGAATAGGTTGCTACTTTTTACAGAAAGTTCACTTGAACTGTCACAGTAATTACTGTATAAGTATGCCACCTCCTCCCTCTACCATCCAACTCTACCCTCCACCTATACCCTCTACCTCCTCACCTCCAACCTCCCCCTCCACATCCTCCCCCCACCTTCTCCCTTGACCTCCTCCCTGTACCCTCCAACTCTACCCTCCACCTATACCCTCTACCTCCTCACCTCCAACCTCCCCTCCACGTCCTCCCCCACCTTCTCCCTTGACCTCCTCCCTCTACCATCCAACTCTACCCTCCACCTATACCCTCTACCTCCTCACCTCCAACCTCCCTTTCCACGTCCTCCCCCACCTTCTCCCTTGACCTCCTCCCTGTACCCTCCAACTCTACCCTCCACCTATACCCTCTACCTCCTCACCTCCAACCTCCCCCTCCACGTCCTCCCCCACCTTCTCCCTTGACCTCCTCCCTCTACCCTCCAACTCTACCCTCCACCTATACCCTCTACCTCCTCACCTCCAACTCCCCTCCACGTCCTCCCCCACCTTCTCCCTCAACCTCCTCCCTCTACCCTCCACCTTCTCCCTCGACCTCCTCCCTCTTCCCTCCAACTCTACCCTCCACCTATGCCCTCTACCTCCTCACCTCCAATCTCTCCCTCCACATCCTCCCTCCATCTCCTCCCTCCAACCTCTACCCTCCACCACCTCCCTCCACCTCCTCCCTCTACCCTCCAACTCTACCCTCCATCACCTCCCTCCACCTCCCCCTCCATCACCCCTCCAGCTTCTTTTATTGATTTATTTCACCTTTATTTAACCAGGTAGGCCAGTTGAGAACAAGTTCTCATTTAGCTTTCCTAACTGACTGAGTATATTGGTTCCTGACTTCCCTGAAAAGTTGTATTTTGCGGGGGTTATTCGATGCTAATGCAGTACGCCACAGGATGTTTTTGTGCTGGTCAAGGGCAGTGAAGTCTGGAGTGAACCAAGGGCTGTATCTGTTCTTAGTTCTACATTTTATGAATGGGGCATGCTTATTTAAGATGGTGAGAAAAGAACAACCAGGCATCCTCTACTGACGGAATGAGGTCAATATCCTTCCAGGATGCCTGGGCCAGGTCGATTAGAAAGGCCTGCTCGCTGAAGTGTTTTAGGGAGCATTTGACAGTAATGAGGGGTGGTCGTTTGACCGCATGCCCGTTATGGACGCAGGCAATGAGGCAGTGATCACTGAGATCCTGGTTGAAGACAGCAGAGGTGTATTTAGAGGGCAAGTTGGTCAGGAGGATATGTATGAGGGTGCCCATATTTACGGATTTAGGGTTGTACCTGGTAGGTTCCTTGATAATTTGTGTGAGATTGAGGGCATCTAGTTTAGATTGTAGGACGGCCGGGGTGTTAAGCATATCCCAGTTTAGGTCACCTAACAGTACGAACTCTGAAGATAGATGGGGGACAATCAATTCACATATGGTGTCCAGGGCACAGCTGGGGGCTGAGGGGGCAACAAGTGAGAGACTTATTTCTGGAAGGGTGGATTTTTAAAAGTAGAAGCTCAAACTGTTTGGGCACAGACCTGGATAGGCTATCACTGCAGTAGATTGCAACTCCGCCCCCTTTGGCAGTTCTATTGGCAGTTCTATGATGAAAATGTTGTAGTTTGGGAAGGACATTTCTGCATTTTTGGTAACCTTCCTGAGCCGTGATTCAGACACGGCTAGGACATCAGGGTCGGCATAGTGTGCTAAAGCAGTGAATAAAACATTTAGGGAGAAGGCTTCTAATGTTAACATGCATGAAACCAAGGCTTTTACGGTTACAGAAGTCAACAAATGAGAGCTCCTGGGGGGGATCAGTGTAAAGCAGGGGGCTACAGGGCCTGGGTTAACCTCTACATCACCAGAGGAACAGAGGAGGAGTAGAATAAGGGTATGGCTGAAGGCTATAAGATCTGGTCGTCTAGTACGTTTGGAACTGAGTATGAAAAGAGCAGATTTCTGGGCATGGTAGAATAGATTCAGGCCATAATGTACAGACAAGGGTATGGTAGGATGTGAGTACGGGGGGGGGGGGGGGGGTAAACCTAGGTATTGAGTGACGATGAGAGAGCCTGCATCTCTGGAAACACCAGTTAAGTCAGGTGAGGTCTCCCCATGTGTGGGGTGCGTGACAAAGGCATGATGACCTGGACTAGAGGCTCTACAGTGAAATAAAACAGTAACGGATCACCACCTCAAGCTGAACCTCGGCAAGACGGAGCTGCTCTTCCTCCCGGGGAAGGACTGCCCGTTCCATGATCTCGCCATCACGGTTGACAACTCCATTGTGTCCTCCTCCCAGAGCGCTAAGAACCTTGGCGTGATCCTGGACAACACCCTGTCGTTCTCAACTAACATCAAGGCGGTGGCCCGTTCCTGTAGGTTCATGCTCTACAACATCCGCAGAGTACGACCCTGCCTCACACAGGAAGCGGCGCAGGTCCTAATCCAGGCACTTGTCATCTCCCGTCTGGATTACTGCAACTCGCTGTTGGCTGGGCTCCCTGCCTGTGCCATTAAACCCCTACAACTCATCCAGAACGCCGCAGCCCGTCTGGTGTTCAACCTTCCCAAGTTCTCTCACGTCACCCCGCTCCTCCGCTCTCTCCACTGGCTTCCAGTTGAAGCTCGCATCCGCTACAAGACCATGGTGCTTGCCTACGGAGCTGTGAGGGGAACGGCACCTCAGTACCTCCAGGCTCTGATCAGGCCCTACACCCAAACAAGGGCACTGCGTTCATCCACCTCTGGCCTGCTCGCCTCCCTACCACTGAGGAAGTACAGTTCCCGCTCAGCCCAGTCAAAACCGTTCGCTGCTCTGGCCCCCCAATGGTGGAACAAACTCCCTCACGACGCCAGGACAGCGGAGTCAATCACCACCTTCCGGAGACACCTGAAACCCCACCTCTTTAAGGAATACCTAGGATAGGATAAAGTAATCCTTCTCACCCCCCCCCTTAAAAGATTTAGATGCACTATTGTAAAGTGGCTGTTCCACTGGATGTCATAAGGTGAATGCACCAATTTGTAAGTCGCTCTGGATAAGAGCGTCTGCTAAATGACTTAAATGTAAATGTAAATGTAATAACTAACCAAAACAGCAGAAGATAAGGCATATTGACATTAGAGTGAGGCATGTGTAGCCGAGTGATCATAGGGTCCAATGAGCAGCAATAGGTGAGTCAGGGAGCCGTTTGGTAGTCGCTACTATGCTAGGCAAGCGGGAGGCACGGCGTTCAGAAAGCTAGCGGGCCGGGGCTAGCAGATGGGTGTTCGGCGACATCGCAATGGAAAAGCCTGTTGAAACCACATCGGACGATTACGTCGGCAGACCAGACATGATGGATTGGCGGGGCTCCGTCTTGGCAATAAAGGGTCCATGCCAATTTGTAGCCCACGAATAATCGGGTAAACCTCTTCGGCTAGCCAGGAGATGGGCCTAGCTCGAGGCTAGCTCAAGGCTAACTAGTGCTTGGTTTTGGGACCGAGGTGTTAGCCAGTAGTAGCTACTCGGTTGCAGCTAGCTAGCTGCGATGATCCGGTGTAATGGCCCAGAGCTTGCTGCAGGAATCCGGTAATGTAGTGGAGAAAAGCAGTCCGATATTATCTAGGTTGATATCGCTCTGTGCAGACTGGCAGGTAAAGCTGGCTGGTGTCCGAGCTAATGGTGATGACCACTAGCCGTGGCTAACAGTGACTACTAGCTAGTAGCTAGTTAGCTGGCTAGCCGCTGATGGGGGTTCCAGTTATAACGTATAAAATAGCAGATCCGTACCACATTGGGTGAGGCGGGTAGCAGGAAAGTATATTTAGATCGTAGGTGGAAAGTGAGATTAAAAATATATGGGAAAAAAAACACATCCACCTCTTTCCAACTACTCCCTCATCGTCCTCCCTCCACCTCTACCCTCCACCATCTCCCTCCCTCCACATCCTCCCTCCACCTCTACCCTCCACCATCTCCCTCCCTCATCGTCCTCCCTCCACCTCTACCCTCCACCACCTCCCTCCCTCCACATCCTCTCTCCACCTCTACCCTCCACCATCTCCCTCCCTCCACATCCTCCCTCCACCTCTACCCTCCACCACCTCCCCACATCCTCCCTCCACATCCTCCCTCCCACCTCTACCCTCCACCATCTCCCTCCCTCCACATCCTCCCCATCCACCTCTACCCTCCACCCTCCACCATCCTCCCTCCACCTCTACCCTCCACCATCCCACCCTCCACATCCTCCCTCCACCTCTACCCTCCACCATATCCCTCCCTCCACATCCTCCCTCCACACCCTCCACCATATCCCTCCACCTCCCTCCACCTCTACCCTCCACCATATCCCTCCCTCCACATCCTCCCTCCACCTCTACCCTCCACCATATCCCTCCCTCCACATCCTCCCTCCCTCTACCTCCCCTCCCTCCACCACCCTCCAACCTCTCCACATCCTCCCTCCACCTCTACCCTCCACCATATCCTCCCTCCACATCCTCCACATCCTCCCTCCACCCTCCCTCCACCCTCCACCATATCCCTCCCTCCACATCCTCCCCCACCTCCACCATATCCCTCCCTCCACCCTCCACCATCCCTCCCTCCCTCTACCTCCACCATATCCCTCCCTCCACATCCTCCCTCCACCTCTACCCTCCACCATATCCCTCCCTCCACATCCTCCCTCCACCTCTACCCTCCACCATATCCCTCCCTCCACATCCTCCCTCCACCTCTACCCTCCACCATATCCCTCCTCCACATCCACCTCTACCCTCCACCATCCCTCCCTCCACATCCTCCCTCCACCTCTACCCTCCACCATATCCCTCCCTCCCATCCTCCCTCCACCTCTACCCTCCACCATATCCCCCTCCACATTCTCCCTCCACCTCTACCCTCCACCATATCCTTCCTCCACATCCTCCCTCCAACTCTACCCTCCACCATATCCTCCCTCCATCCTCCCTCCACCTCTACCCTCCACCATATCCCTCCCTCCACTTCTCCCTCCACCTCTACCCTCCACCATATCCCTCCCTCCACATCCTCCCTCCACCTCTACCCTCCACCATATCCCTCCCTCCTCTCCAGCTCAGATTAGAACCTCTTTATTAAGGCAGCGGGTGAAAGGATCACAGAAACATGGGCTGGAGGGTGGAGGGTGAGGGAGGACGATGAGGGATCACAGAAACATGGGCTGGAGGATGGAGGGTGAGGGAGGACGATGAGGGATCACAGAAACATGGGCTGGAGGGTGGAGGGTGAGGGAGGACGATGAGGGATCACAGAAACATGGGCTGGAGGGTGGAGGGTGAGGGAGGACGATGAGGGATCACAGAAACATGGGCTGGAGGGTGGAGGGTGAGGGAGGACGATGAGGGATCACAGAAACATGGGCTGGAGGATGAGGAGGACGATGAGGGATCACAGAAACATGGCGTGGCAGCTCTGCTGACTGGACACTGCTCCACTTCTTCCACCTGCCTGCCTGTCTCATTAACCCTTACCCTCTCTACCTTTGAGAAACACTGGCCTGGCTGCATATCTGGCTGTAAGTTCCAAATGCCACCATATTCCCTATATAGGGGCGGCAGGTATCCTAGTGGTTAGAGTGTTGGGCCAGTAACTGAAAGGTTGCTAGATCGAATCCCTGAAATGACAAGGTAAAATCTGTTGTTCTGCCCCTGAACAAGGCAGGTAACACTGTGTTCCCCGCTAGGCCGTCATTGTAAATATGAATTTGTTCTTAACTGACTTGCCTAGTTAAATAAAGGTTAAAAAATATATATATTATGTATAGTAACACCATATTCCCTATATAATTCCACGATATTCCCTATATAATTCCACCATATTCCTATATAATTCCACCATATTCCTATATAATTCCACCATATTCCTATATAATTCCACCATATTCCTTATATAATTCCACCATATTCCCTATATAATTCCACCATATTCCCTATATAATTCCACCATATTCCCTATATAATGTCACCATATTCCTATATAATTCCACCATATTCCCCATATAATTCCACTATATTC
Source organism: Oncorhynchus nerka (assembly GCF_034236695.1). Lineage (NCBI taxonomy): Eukaryota > Metazoa > Chordata > Actinopteri > Salmoniformes > Salmonidae > Oncorhynchus > Oncorhynchus nerka. The sequence goes on from NC_088412.1 coordinate 7,744,561, forward strand.
CCTATATAATTCCTCCATATTCCCTATATAATTCCACCATATTCCCTATATAATTCCACCATATTCCCTATATAATTCCACCATATTCCCTATATAATGCCACCATATTTCCCTATATTGTGTCATTTGGGTCACATACCACAGTCTCAGTGAAATTAAGCTAATTGATTACACCGAAGTTGGCCATTTCAATTTATTGGATTTATGTCATATTAATTAAATATAATGGCCAAACCTCTTCTTGACAATGACTAAGGCATGAGGAATAAAAAATGCCAAAAGCCACACCAAACCCCAACGGCCAGTATCAGTTCTCTATGTTTTACCAGCAGTATGAAGCTTGGCTTGGAGTATTGTTTATTCATGCTATGTCATGTATTTTCAGAGAATTTGGTGATGTTGTTTTCCCCTTTTCAAATACTTAGCAGTTTGCTAAAATAAAGGAGTGTGAAAGTTCCAGGTTTTGGCCATTAGATGGCGCTGTTCCTGCTGTTACGTTGCTGCCACAACCTTTTAACCATTTTGCTGGTCTCTTGTGTATTAAATGGACCCTTTGCAACTTTGGGTAGAAAACCAATGGTTATCAGAATTGAAGCCAGTGCTCTAAGAAAGCAATTCAAACAGACACACAAACTGTTCTTCTCTTAGGCTTAGGAATCAGATCCTGTTTGTGTAGTTTACAGTTTTTTCCCTTCCAAAATTATGGATTAGTTACTGTTAGACCATTCCTGGTGAACAAGCAGGTTTATAAGTGTATTTTATTTTAGTCACTAGCTAATTTCTCCATCACAGTTTTGGTATTGTAGGAAAAGTTATCATTAGAGAATTGCACCATAGGCTAAGGCTAAGAGAAAGACAAAACTGTATTGTTGGCTGACTTGTGAGGATGAACACAACATAATTTTTTTTTATCATGAGCAAAAGCTATTGATTTTCAACCCAAAGTTGAAAAAAACAATAATTGTGGTCCATTTAATAGACACAAGAGACCAGCAAAATGGATAAAAGGCAGTAACAGCAGGCACAGCGGCAGTAACAGCAGGGACAGCGGCAGTAACAGCAGGGACAGCGGCAGTAACAGCAGGGACAGTGGCAGTAACAGCAGGGACAGTGGCAGGGACAGCAGGGACAGTGGCAGTAACAGCAGGGACAGCGGCAGTAACAGCAGGGACAGTGGCAGTAACAGCAGGGACAGCGGCAGGGACAGCAGGGACAGTGGCAGTAACAGCAGGGACAGCGGCAGTAACAGCAGGGACAGCGGCAGTAACAGCAGGGACAGCGGCAGTAACAGCAGGGACAGTGGCAGTAACAGCAGGGACAGTGGCAGTAACAGCAGGGACAGCGGCAGTAACAGCAGGGACGGCGGCAGTAACAGCAGGGACAGCGGCAGTAACAGCAGGGACAGCGGCAGTAACAGCAGGGACAGCGGCAGTAACAGCAGGGACAGTGGCAGTAACAGCAGGGACAGTGGCAGTAACAGCAGGGACAGTGGCAGTAACAGCAGGGACAGCGGCAGTAACAGCAGGGACAGTGGCAGTAACAGCAGGGACAGTGGCAGTAACAGCAGGGACAGTGGCAGTAACAGCAGGGACAGCGGCAGTAACAGCAGGGACAGCGGCAGTAACAGCAGGGACAGTGGCAGTAACAGCAGGGACAGCGGCAGTAACAGCAGGGACAGTGGCAATAACAGCAGGGACAGCGGCAGTAACAGCAGGGACAGCGAACAGCAGGGACAGCGGCAGTAACAGCAGGGACAGCGGCAGTAACAGCAGGGACAGTGGCAGTAACAGCAGGGACAGTGGCAGTAACAGCAGGGACAGTGGCAGTAACAGCAGGGACAGCGGCAGTAACAGCAGGGACAGCGGCAGTAACAGCAGGGACAGTGGCAGTAACAGCAGGGACAGCGGCAGTAACAGCAGGGACAGTGGCAGTAACAGCAGGGACAGCGGCAGTAACAGCAGGGACAGCGAACAGCAGGGACAGCGGCAGTAACAGCAGGGACAGCGGCAGTAACAGCAGGGACAGCGGCAGTAACAGCAGGGACAGCGGCATACTCTGGAATTCTTATCTTCACAGTACCAAAACCTCATTAACCCTCAATGACTTCAAGCGAAGATTGAGGGTCAACCGGGTGAAACAAACTACTCAGTAATCTCTTCCGTACAACCTGACTCTCACACACTCACATTTAAACAAAAACCAACAAAAAACTGTTTAATGTGATTACTGATCAGTTCATGTATACATTTATAATTAGTAGGTTTTGTTATCTGTTTTAAGAAACTTTTTTTAGTTTTTGTACTTATGTGTTGTGTATATATATTTTGTGGTGTTGTTTTCATATAAGCCTTTGGGCTTCCAACCACACAAACACACCATTTTATCATTTTCAAAATATATATATTTGGAAAAATCTGTATTGTTGTCTATCACTTGTTTTCTTTGGTGCAAATATAAATATAAATACACAAATAATAGTACATCTTGTAGGCAAAACATGGTACTTTCTCACTAATTTCCATGTCAGAACAATCTGAGATGGTGGGTGTGGAAATCCTCATTTCTGGTGTTTTTTTTTTGTTTGTTGTGGTGGAACAAGTCGACAGTAAAGTATCTTGGAGTGCATCATGGTCTGGCTCTCATACTTACAGCTCTAAATGGGGCCACAGCACCTGCACAGTACACGGAAACATACTACAGTATCTTGGAGAACGACATCGGTATGTGGTTGGCTCTTTAAGTGTCAACCTTCCGTCCAAACTAATGTCCCTGTAACAGTTTTATTATCATTATTTACCCTTTATTACCCTTTATTTAACCTTTATTTACCCTTTATTACCCTTTATTTACCCTTTATTACCCTTTATTTAACCTTTATTTACCCTTTATTACCCTTTATTTAACCTTTATTGACCCTTTATTACCCTTTATTTACCCTTTATTACCCTTTATTACCATTTATTACCCTTTATTTACCCTTTATTACCCTTTACTGACCCTTTATTACCCTTTATTACCCTTTATTTAACCTCTATTTAACCTTTATTTACCCTTTATTTACCCTTTATTACCCTTTATTTAACCTCTATTTAACCTTTATTTACCCTTTATTTACCCTTTATTTAACCTTTATTTAACCTTTATTTACCCTTTATAACATTTTATTACCCTTTATTTAACCTTTATTTACCCTTTATAACCTTTTATTACCCTTTATTACCCTTTATTTAACCTTTATTACCCTTTATTTACCCTTTATTACCCTTTATTTAACCTTTATTTACCCTTTATAACCTTTTATTACCCTTTATTACCCTTTATTACCCTTTATAACCTTTTATTACCCTTTATTACCCTTTATTACCCTTTATTTAACCTTTATTTACCCTTTATTTAACCTTTATTTACCCTTTATAACCCTTTATTTCCCTTTATTACCCTTTATTACCCTTTATTGACCCTTTATTACCCTTTATTTAACCTCTATTTAACCTTTATTTACCCTTTATTACCCTTTATTTAACATTTATTGACCATTTATTACCCTTTATTACCCTTTATTTACCCTTTATTTAACCTTTATTTACCCTTTATAACCCTTTATTTCCCTTTATTACCCTTTATTGACCCTTTATTACCCTTTATTACCTTTTATTTAAACTTTATTGACCCTTTATTACCCTTTATTACCCTTTATTTAACCTTTATTGACCTTTATTACCCTTTATTTAACCATTACTTACCCTTTATAACCCTTTATTTCCCTTTATTACCCTTTATTGACCCTTTATTACCCTTTATTACCCTTTATTTAACCTTTATTGACCCTTTATTACCCTTTATTACCCTTTATTTAACCTTTATTGACCCTTTATTACCCTTTATTACCCTTTATTTAACCTTTATTGACCCTTTAATACCCTTTATTACCCTTTATTTACCCTTTATTGACCCTTTATTACCCTTTATTTAACCTTTATTTAACCTTTATTTACCCTTTATTACCATTTATTACCCTTTATTACCCTTTATAACCTTTTATTACCCTTTATTACCCTTTATTACCCTTTATTTAACCTTTATTTAACCTTTATTTACCCTTTATTTACCCTTTATTTAACCTTTATTACCCTTTATTACCCTTTATTTAACTTTTATTTAACCTTTATTTACCCTTTATTTACCCTTTATTTAACCTTTATTACCCTTTATTACCCTTTATTTAACTTTTATTTCAACTTTATTTACCCTTTATTTAACCTTTATTTACCCTTGTCAAGGAACTAAGGTACCTGTACTGGTTGTCATGGTACCTGTACCAGTTGTCATGGAACTAAGGTACCGGTTGTCATGGGATTAAGGTACCTGTACAGGTTGTCATGGAACTATGGTAGCTGTACAGGTTGTCATGAAACTAAGGTATTGGTTGTCATGGGACTAAGGTACCTGTATCGGCTGTCATGGAACTAAGGTATCGGTTGTCATGGGACTAAGGTACCTGTACTGGTTGCCATGGGACTATGGTATCGGTTGTCATGGAACTAAGGTACCTGTACTGGTTGTCATGGTACCTGTACCAGTTGTCATGGAACTAAGGTACCAGTTGTCATGGGACTAAGGTACCTGTACAGGTTGTCATGGAACTAAGGTACCTGTACTGGTTGTCATGGGACTAAGGTATCACTTGTCATGGGACTAAGGTACCTGTACAGGTTGTCATGCGACTAAGGTACTGGTTGTCATAGGACTAAAGTACCTGTACCGGTTGTCATGGGACTAAGGTACCGGTTATCATGGGACTAAGGTACCTGTACAGGTTGTCATGGAACTAAGGTACCTGTACTGGTTGTCATGGGACTAAGGTATCGCTTGTCATGGGACTAAGGTATCTGTACAGGTTGTCATGGGATTAAGGTATCTGTACAGGTTGTCATGGAACTAAGGTACCTGTACAGGTTGTCATGGGACTAAGGTACCTGTACAGGTTGCCATGGGAATAAGGTACCTGTTGTCATGGAACTAAGGTACCTGTATAGGTTGTCATGGGACTAAGGTACCGGTTGTCATGGAACTAAGGTACCTGTACAGGTTGTCATGGGACTAACGTACCGGTTTTCATGGAACTAAGGTACCTTTACAGGTTGTCATGGGACTAAGGTACCTGTACAGGTTGCCATGGGAATAAGGTATTGGTTGTCATGGGACTAAGGTACCTGTACAGGTTGCCATGGGAATAAGGTATTGGTTGTCATGGGACTAAGGTCCCTGTACAGGTTGTCATGGGACTAAGGTACCGGTTGTCATGGAACTAAGGTACCTGTACAGATTGTCATGGGACTAAGGTACTTGTACAGGTTGTCATGGGACTAAGGTATTGGTTGTCATGGGACTAAGGTATTGGTTGTCATGGGACTAAGGTATCTGTACAGGTTGTCGTGGGACTAAGGTATCTGTACAGGTTGTCATGGGACTAAGGTACCTGTACAGGTTGTCATGGGACTAAGGTACCGGTTGTCATGGAACTAAGGTACCTGTACAGGTTGTCATGGGACTAAGGTATCTGTTGTCATGGGACTATGGTACCTTTACAGGTTGTCATGGGACTAAGGTACCTGTACAGGTTGCCATGGGAATAAGGTATTGGTTGTCATGGGACTAAGGTACCTGTACAGGTTGCCATGGGAATAAGGTATTGGTTGTCATGGGACTAAGGTCCCTGTACAGGTTGTCATGGGACTAAGGTACCGGTTGTCATGGAACTAAGGTACCTGTACAGGTTGTCATGGGACTAAGGTATCGGTTGTCATGGGACT